>NW_011888789.1:13919697-13938842 GCF_000151845.1 Pteropus vampyrus
CACAGCCAAGATGTCATCAACTGGATAACAGAGGTCGCTCCACCCAGAAGATTCCCTGAAACCTCGCCTACCCCAACTCAGGCCCCACCCAAGCCACATCCAAGAATATCCTCAGCGAGTCAGGTGCTCCTTGCTGAGCAGCGCCTAGACTCACACTGGAGGCAGCTGGCCTGGGTTTCTGATGTGGCCTTTTGAGGCAACTATAAGCACAACAGCTGTGGATTGCTTGCTGAATCTTAACAGGTGGCCCTGGAAGGGCACAGGCTGGGGCTAAAGTTGGCCTGCAGCTGAACTCCTCTCAGGACTATGCCACTGGACACCTACTGCACAAATCCACACTAATAAGACCGGGAGACTTAGGAGCTTTACTTAGTACATAGAAACAGACATGGAAAGGCAGCCAAAATGAGACGACAAAAAAGCAGAAACCATATGAGAGAACAGAACAGAGATCCAGATATAATGAAGTCAAGTAATCTAACAGATGCAGAGTTCAAAACACTGGTTATAAAGATGCTCAATGAACTTTTGGGGGAAGTGTAGAGAAATTCAGTGAGAACTTCAACAAAGAGATAAAAAACATAAAAATGAAAATGGAAATTATAAAAGGGAACCAGTCTGAAATGAAGAACACATTATCTAAAATGAGAAGTATATTAAATGAAATAAACAAAGGAATAAACAAAGTGAATAAAGAAAAGGATCAAACGACCTATCTAGAAGACAGGAAAGCCAAAGACACTCAATCAGAATGGCAAAAAAAAAAAGATGCCAAGACTATAAAAATAATTTAAGAAGCATATGGGACACAAGGGTAAAAATATCCTTCTGATCGGCCTACCTAAAGGAAAACAAGATGTTGAGCAGCTGTTTGAAGAAATAATGATGGAAAACTTCCCTAACCTGGTGAAGGAAATGGACATAAAACCCCAGGAAGCTCAGAGAATCCCAAAAACCAGTTATGCAAAGAGGCCCTCACCAAGACACATCATAATTAAAATGCCAAAGGTTAAATACAAAGAAAGAATATTAAAAGTGGCAAGAGAAAAGCTGATAGTTACCTACAAGGGAACACCCATAAGACTGGCAGCTGATTAAGAAACCATGCAGCACAGAAGGGTTTGGCACAAAATATTCAATGTAATAAAGACCCAGGATCTATGACTAAGAATACTTTATCCAGCAAAACTATCATTTAGAGTTGAAGGAAAAATAAAGAGCTTCCCAAACAAAAATAAGCTATAGGAATTTATCACCACCAAGACAGTATTACAGGAAATGTTGGAGGGACTTCTTTATATATCAAAAACAGGAATAAAGAATGGTAACGACTACATTCCTATCAATAAGTACCTCAAATGGAAAAGAATTAAGTGCTTCAACTAAAAAAGTGAATGAATAGATAGGAAAACAAGACCTCTACATGTTGCCTACAAGAGACTCACATCAGATTAAAAGACACACACAGACTAAAAAGAAGGGTATGGAAAAATAAATTGCTTTAATGGACCTCGAAGGTATTTAAGTCAGACAGAGAAAGATAAACACTATATGATTTCATTTATATGTGACATCTAATAAAAAGAACAAACTAATTAAAAACAGACTCACAAATATAGTGGACAATTTGGTGACGGACAGAGGAGACGGGGATTTGGGGGGTTGGGAGAATGGGGTGAAGGGTTAAAGAAGTAAAATTAGTAGTTGACAGATGGTCACGGGGATGGGGAGCACGGCAGAGAGAATGCAGTTAGCATTAATGTGATGGCTAGGTGGAGGGTTAGGGGAGGAAGGGAGCAACTGGGGAGATTGTTTTATGAACTACATAGATGTCTAACCAATGTGCTGTATACTTGAAACTAATTTAAATAAATAAATTAAAAATAAAAAACTCCACATAATTATAACTTAAGAGAATCAACATCAAACAGGGACTGAGTTTAGCAAAGCAAAGTTACTGTTAGCACAGATATGTTCCTTTCTAGTTTATTTTTAAATAAACTTTTTTATTTTGGAATATTTTTAAATATACAGAAAAGTTATGAAGATAGTACAGAGAGTCCCCATATATCCCTCATTCAGCTTCCCCTAATGTTACCATCTTATATAACCATGATCCATTCTTCAAAACAAGATTTTAACATTGGTACATTACTATTACCTAAACTCCAGACTTTATTCAGATTTCACCAGTTTTCCACTCATATTCTTTTTCTGTTCCAGGATCCAATCCAGGATACCACATTGCATTTAGCATTTTGTTTTTCAGTTCTCTTTTATTCCTTCCTGCCAGTTTCTGGATTAGAATTTTGTATAGAATAGCCACTTATAAATAGCTGTTAATTAACTAACACAGCATTCTGTTTTATAACGTAGCAATTCTGCTCTAAACATAAAGAAGTACATTATGCAGTGTCACCAGGCTGCGTCAGAGGTTAGGCTGGCCTTACCCTGATGTTGGTACCCTCTTAGGTAGGCCTGGAGTTGGAGAAAGAAATCAATTTTGGGCCCAAATGAACTGGACAACCTAAACAAGCCTTTTCCTGAAGGTAAAGTAAGACAGTTTGTTGTAGGTCAACTTTTTGTAACAATACTCTCCAGATGGCTAGAATAACAGAGTTTAGGAAAATACAATTTGTTTGTTTTTTTAATACCAGTTTATTCAAAGGCTACAGTATGAAGAAGTTCTGGCAAAGGTGAGAAAAACAAAACTCATCCACAATTTCTTGGATTAGGATCCTCTTGACCACAGTTACTTGTAATTACCTGCTCACCAGCTTCCCACATCCTTTCTTCACTTGGTTTACCTCAACAATAGTGAGTGAAATAGAGACTCATATAGAGGAAAACAAACAAAAACCTTCAGCCAAAAGCAAAGTTTGCATACAGTTTCTCTATACCATAGTTCTCAAGCCTGCTCTATAGATAAGGTTTTCTTGGGGTACAAGAAAATGGCTTCCCAAGTGGAAGCAATTGTCTCTGACATTCCTCTGAATTCAGGTTCCAATTTCCAATGATATTCTCCATCTAAATCTCTGACACACATACACTTCCTAAGGTTCAACTGTGGCATTGATCTGGAATCCTGAGGACCTTTAAAAATGGAAGAAACAAATACCCAAGTCTGATTCTTGGAGGCACTTAAAAATATTGACCACTAGTTAGAAATGGGTCAAGCCTGGGGTGGAAAAAAACCTGGGGTGGAGGATTCTCCTTAAACACATTAACCAAAATGATTTTTTTTTTAACTTAATAAGTTGGCATGAGAGTTGTTAGGGCTTTAATAAAAACACATTAGAGAAAGTAGTGAAAAATATGCAGCTGGCCAGGCAGCAAGCTGCATGGAGCAGGTACAAAAGACTTCATGTGCAAACATAAAGTGGCACAACCACACCCACCCCACCTCCCAACACACATTCCTCAGCAGCCCCTGCCCTTCCACAGGCTAGTTCTGGCCTGGCACTAAGACCTGGAGACAGCTCTGGTGTGTCTTCTGCAATAGCATCAAGCAATCATCTACGTAATCCTGTCTCCTGATCTTAGGTCAACAAGGGACTCCCTTTCCATAATCCCAAAGTAATAATGAATGTCTGCATATGAATGTTCTCATCGACTTCTTGGCCATGTTATTTAGCCTCAGAATTTGTTTGGGAACACCAGCACTGTTAATGATTCAAGCAAAAGCAATCTCATTCAGGTGATTATTTTCACCAGTGATTGTGTCAGTCAGCACTGGTACTGAGTAAAAATGGTGCTAAGATTAGCCTACCATTCAGGGCAAGTGTCTTTTCTTAATAAATTTATTTTTAACTTCTAGAAAGTGTTATGATCGCTTTGGGTGAATACAAGTGTTGGTGTGAGATCAGAAGCACTTGCATTATCCCCCTTCCCTGCTGTCATCATTCATTTGAGTTCTGAGGAGTGAGACATCAATGGCCAAGCTATGTTACCTGCCAGGTAAAATTTCAAAATCATCGGCAAACTCTTCTAGAAGTCTTTGTCTCCTGATAACACAATCTAAATGAAAGGAAAGAGGTAGGGGTGAAGAGATAGGCTCAGAGGCTGAATAACAAATGATATGAGAGAGCTATTTTTATCCCTAAAGGTGACACTGAGGGGAGAGGTTTCCTGAACCATAGAGTCTTATCTTAAAGCTAAATCACATGTTTGTTTGCCTTTTAGAGCTATTAGCTAGAAGCATTTCAGTGGCCAGAGACTTCATATTTATAGACAATAAGTACAGGGTTGAATCACAAATATCTTAAAGCCACTTCTCCCTTCTCTCTTCTTATGCATGGAATAATTGTTCGTAGATCTGCTTTTCTTCATAAAGGGCCCTAGAATACATCCTTAAGCAAAATGTCACCAAATATGATAAATCTATATTCAAATTATTCTCAAAAAGTTTAATAATCATTCTTTTTTTTCCCCTGCATATAATATACAAAAATAAAATGATGCGACGAAACCTCTAGGGGAAAGCCAGACTTAGAATACTAACAAACAACCCTTCCTGCCCATGAGCAGGAGATAACTAAGGAGAAATGTAGTAAGCTGAATGAAGCACCATGAAATGAAGGCAATCTACATGCAGAAGAAAACTGACAAGTAGAAACAGACACCGTTTACATCCATCCCTACCTACGAGTGCATGCTTGAGCACACGCACACATGTAAAAGCATACACACACAAGAACAAGCACATGCACACCCATACATACACTCATAAGCTAGGCCTCCTAGTCCCCAGCATACACGTTCTCAATACAAGAAGTCTAAATTGTTTAAAAATTGAGAAACCAACTGTTACTCAGGACTATAGCCCTCGGAGCATTGCCTGTGAATACTAAGGGCCTGGTAGCCTTCTTACTTAGGATAGAGAGGGAAGCGGAAATGAGTATCCTTATTTGAGGCCCTGAATATACCTCCCCATAGCAATTATATTGCAAAGATTAGTTACATGTAGTTGAAAAGGTTCTATTGGTTCTCTTCCTTAGGTACACCATGGCCTAATGAAGATTAGACAACTAGGTGGAGATCTAATCAGCTTTTACAATATTATTTCTACGGGGGAAAAAAAAGTCCAAAACCCAACCAAAAAAATCAAAAAAAAAATGGTGGAAAAACAAAAAAATGGAACTAAGGAAACAACAAAGAAGGGCAAGGGCCAAGGTTTTTTCCCTTTTGCTTAAAGACGGACGCTGCTGGTAGAGAGCAGAGCTGTGTTCCATGGGGGCAGTGAAATATCCCCAAAATGTCACATCTGAAAATGCACTGATGAATGACTTCTATCACTCTCTCATGTGCCAGACTGCCTCCTTACATTCTCATGGTAGGCATCCTCTTCACCTTGCCCCCAGCTAAGGCTGTTCTCCAAAAGCCAGGTTAGTTATTCTGCTTAGTTTTCATTTCAGTGTTATCCTGTCCTCTGGGTGGTTGTTTTCCCTGCACTTTGATTTTTCTATACAAAAGCTACTTCCCAAAGCTCTCCTTCTCCATTCTATGCTCAGCTGAGTTGTCCTGGGATAAAAACCATGTGAAAATGAGTGGGCTGACCACACTCTGGGACTGTCGGTAGTATAATCCAAATAGGATGAGGAGGGGAAAGGATGATAAAGCCATTTAAGAAGCAAGATGTGGAATTTATGGTGGGTCCAAGTTTCACAGGAAGTCATGATATAAAATTGCTTTTTTGACTTTTAATAGGATTTGAAGCTTATTAGCTTGCACATAGGTATTGTGTTCTGTCAGCCTTCCAAAAAAAAGTTTGACTTTTTGTAGATCAGTACGTCATTGGGCAATGTTTTAAGATGACACTAGCATTTCAGTTGTCTGACTCATATTCAGATATTTATTAATCATCTACTATATGCCAGGCATCAAAGATGAATAAGACAGAGA
Organism: Pteropus vampyrus; assembly: GCF_000151845.1. Classification (NCBI taxonomy): domain Eukaryota; kingdom Metazoa; phylum Chordata; class Mammalia; order Chiroptera; family Pteropodidae; genus Pteropus; species Pteropus vampyrus. The sequence continues at coordinate 13,925,599 of NW_011888789.1, forward strand.
TTCTGACCTTCAGGAGCTCACAGTGAACAGAGTAAGAATCACACATAACTGGGTCAGTTGATTTCAAAATGGATGATATGTTCTAAATAGACAAAGGGAGGCACCATGGAGGAAAAACTTTCTGAGAGAGCTGAGACCTTCACAGAAGATATATTTAAACTGGGGTTTGAAAGACGAGTAAGACTTTTTTCAAGCATATGTGAAATGTGGAGATGAGAAAGGAGAGAGTACAGTCTGGAAAAGGGAAGAAATTCACAGTAGGGTCCTCAGGGGAGGAGATGGAACAGAAAGGTAGCTGGAACCAGGACAAAAAGCGGCTCAAGACCCGAGATGAGGATACTTGACACAGCTTCTTATGCCAATCTACAAAATAGTTTTGCTAACCAAAGGATCAGAAATGAAGATTGTACTTCCTGTTTAACTGTCTCTATTTTCCACGAATGAAGTTGGAATGATGACTCCTTTTCCAACTCTACATGACTCGCAAGTGGACCACTTTGCGACAGAAAAAGCTGCCTAGTTAGGAGCTAAGCCGCAGGGAGCACACTCAGGAGGGAAGTCATTTCCAGACATTAGAGTTGCACTTCCCAAGACACCTGTAAGTGTGTTTATTCCTGCTTAGTCACCTGGCAGCAATGTAAAAGCATAGGTTTTTCAATTAACTGTAAAGTGGCAATCAGGCTGTGGGGAGAGCGATATGGAAGAGTTAGAGAGGAATTCCTGTCTCGTCGTGGCTGTGTTCACTCATTCCCCAAAGAGGCAGAGAGGACCTAATTAGAAACAAAGCTAATGTAACGTTTCCTGAGGTGCTTCTTAAAGGGCAGGGGAGATTCTTTTGTTCTTTTTTTGTGTGTGTTCGTATTAATCAGGATCCGCTAAGGCACTAGATATAAAAACGTTTCACTGTAACGTTTATTAGTGTGATGCGACATACACTTCTATTCTAAATGAGGTGCAAGGAGAAGTTGGTTAAAAGCACAATATTTAGTTTTTGCTGATCCTGAGCAGCAGTCACAGGGGAGGACCCATCAAACCATCCATTGGGATGCTCTCACTCTGGGGCTATGTGCACTAAAGAACTACTTTAAAATAATAATTTTATTTCCAGCTATTATCAGAGACACCATTACACTTAAAGAAACAGAGACAATGAGAGATAAGAGAAAGACTTTGTAAAAATTAGTGAACATGCTTCTGAATGTATTAGACATGATTATATAATTTTTATAATATTTTTATAATATTTATCATTATAAGCCAAGATACTCCAATTTCCATTCTGCTTTGCTTCTCTTTTTTCTCAAAAGATACTAATCACTGATACTTTCCTAGGTCAATTTTTTATCTGATTTCCATTACCCCATGTTGTTTGACAGAGTTCATTATTATCTCAAACAGTACGTTGACTAAATGCGACAAACCAGCACTTTCAGAAATAAAGTCTTTCCTATTTCCCTAATTAGAACAACATTCTTGCACAGACTATCCAGATGCACCTGCCTTTGTACAAACTCTGAAGGCTAATCATGTTGCCTTTATTTGGTCAAAGATGTTTTATGCTAAAGCAGATGGACTGGAGGAAACCTGCTCCAGATGTATTTTTTCATTCATTCAGTAGCATCAAGTTCATGGGACAAACGGTTTCAAAAAAATGTAGCCAACCATCAACTATTCAGTAACTGATTAAGTAGACAGTCAATTATATAAACTTCTTGTTCCTTAATTTTCTCTCTCTTGACTTTTGGCCTCTCCACCATGTTACTATAGATGACTCTTTCACCAGAGGACACACAATGCCAATGAAAGGAGAGAAAATGGAAGTCAGGCAAGTGGTCTCATAGTTACTCCGTGCCCCATCAACTCTGATTATACATGGTTGGCTGAGAATGTATTTTAGGCTAGAGGTCAAATAAGTATGGCCCACAGCCCAAACCTGGCTCACTGCCTGCTTTTAGTAAACAAAGTTTTTTGGAGCGCAGTCACACTCATTTGCTATGGCTGCTTTTTGCACTATAACAGCAGAGTTGAGTAGTTGCAACAAAAATTATACGGCTCACAAAGCCCCAAAGCTCACTTACCTTCTGGCCCTTTATAGAAGCAATTTGCCAAATCCTATCTTAGATGCTTGGACTAGTGAGTTCAGCTTCTTACAGCATGCTTTGATTAAGGAGAAGAAGGCCTTACACTCTCCAGCTCATGAACCCAGATTTCATCCTGGCCCCCAATAAGAGCACTGTAATTTCAAGGCTACCCTAGGTGATCAGAAATGTGAAAAAAAAGATATTTTGGAAGGATATTTTTAACTTCAAGTAAAAGATAGTGCCAAATCAACTGGCCTAAGGATTTTGATTTCTCATATAATAAGTTCAGAGGTAATTTAACTCCAGGATTAGTTTTGTTAGTGGCTTTGCAGCTCAACAAATACCCAGGTTCTTTTGATCTTTCTGGTCGGCCAGGCTTCGTCTGCCTGATTTGTACTTCATGCTAACTCTTCTTAAGCCCCCAAGATGGCTGCTAGAATTCTAGTTGTCTCATGCAGACATGACAATGTTCAGCAGCAGTAGAACAATCTTTCCTTATGTTTATCTTTAAGATTGAGTAAAACTATTCCCACAACTCCCACACTCACCCTCAGCTGCCTTGCCCTGTAGCTTAAGATTCAACCGTGACTGACAAGGACACAAGGACCACTGCTTATTTTGATCATCCTTTGATCTTAGGATGAATGTCTTTCTCCCCTGAAGCTTATGGCTTAGCTGAGAAGGGTGAATACATGAAAAAAATGGGGCCCTGCCAGGAGGAACAAAGAAAGGATGGATGTTGAGTAGGTAAGTGCCAATGTCTACTATAGATTGGCATGACTCCCCTTCCCACCACTAGGGGAATAATTCACAAGGCATATCCAATTACTGACAAGCAAGTGGTATTCTATGTACAAAGTACAGAACTTTATATGTACAGTAGAAAGTACTTTCTATTTTAAAAATAAAAATAGTTTCATGAATTAGCACTATGAACTTGGGTACATCATTTTATCTCTCTGGACCTTACAGGGTTAAGACAAAATGAAAATCTCTTCAAGGTCTGGGGTACAAAACATTATTAATTCAAAACCTTGAATAAAGGAACATAAGGTATTTGAATAAATATTTTATTTATGTTTTTATATTTATAAGCTGCATTTTTACACAGAGCATATGAGTTAACTTTTAAAAAACCCTAAATACCAAAAGGGAAAATAAGTACTCATGAGAATTGGTGCTAACAGAAATTAAAGGAAGGAAAACATTAAAGACAGAGGTAAAGGGAGCATTTAGAAATGCAAGCCATATGTTCCCGGAGAGCTGCTTGTAAAAAACATCTAAAAATCAAGTTCTAAGCTATCATTTTGAAACAAGAAGAGAAACACAGTAAGTTATAAAATTGACAACATCCATGAGATAAAATCACAATAGTGGTTTAGAGGAAGCATAGCTTTGCTTGATATTAAGACAAGATAACTTTCACTCATGTCTCCTAATAAAGAAGATACTGCAATAAAAATCCTTCTTAGTACTGACATTTTAAAGTCTGATATATTTGTTAAAGTAATACTAACCACTAAAACAAACAAACCCTAATATTTCAATGCCTTAACACAGTAAAAATTTATTTCTTGCTCACATAACATCCAGAGCTGGTGTTTCGGGCCAGCGGGTGGCAATGATCTTTACATCCTTCTCCAGGGACTCAGAGCCAACTGCATTCAGCCAAAACAGAGTTTCTCCACCTTGGCACTATTGACATTTCAGAACAATGTTTTGTTGTGGAGGGGTGTCCTGTGCGTTGTAGGATGTTTAGAAGCACCACTACCCACTAGATGCCAGAAGTATGACAATCAAAACTGCTTTCAAAAACTGCCAAAGGTTCCCTGAGGATAAAATTGCTTCTGGTTGAGAACAGCTGTGTTAGTGAATGGGGAAAGAAAGAGCAGAAAAAGCACATCTCTTTTTTTATTGATGGGTAATTTATATACACAAATGGTCAGACTTTAGGTCAGTTTAATGAGTTTTGACGATTGCTACATCTGAGTAATAATCACCATCTGAAACAAGTTGTCACCCATTTCCCTTACCCAGAAAATTCCCTGGTGTTCTTGTCTCGTTAGTCCATCATCCTCTTCCAGGCAACTGCTTTCTAATTTCTATCACCATAGATTACTTTTGTCTATTCTTGGACTTCATACAAATGAAATTATACAATATGTATCCTTTTGTCTTTGGCTTGTTTTACTCAACACAATATTTCAAAACTCACACATATTGCATAAATCAGTAGTTCTTTCCTTCTTGTTGCTGAACAGTATCCTATTATATGAATATACCACAAATTTCTTTATCTTTTAACACACTCTCTTTTTAAACAATTTATCCCAAAAGTGATGTGCATCACTTGTTCACATTCCATTGGTGAAAACTAATATTAAGACCAATATAAATGTAAGAAGGACTAAGAAGTGACTTCTTTAGCTAGGCAGACACTTGTCAGTGACAATTCTGTACTCTGGAAGGTAGAGCATAAGTCTTTTGGGGGACAATTCATTATCTCTGTCATATCTAAAGTTTGAATGGGAGATCGATGTATTGCTTCTGGCCTTTAGGCTTAAAGAGGTGAAAGCTGTTAGAAGTACTTGCAGTACATATATAATAAGTTTCGAAATATAGTCTGAAAAAACTATGAGCTCTATAAACATTTTACTAGTCAACAAAATAAACCTATTATAGTAATTATCTATATGTTCTGACTAAATACTAAATAACCAATCAATATTCAAAGCAATAAAAACTTTCAGCTAATGCTTATTAGTGCTCTTGAAGCCTTAATATTTTAAAAGTAAGTTATTTGGCATTGATTAGAACATGATTGATCAGGTATAAACAGTTATATGTTTGAATTACCATATTATGTTTAAAATCTGCAGACTTGTGATTCACAAAAGGCTCAACTTGAATTTCATATGATGTGAGTATATTTGTTTTAACTTAAAGTAAAAAGAAAAATATAATCCATAATAATAGAAATGTAAAATGAATATTTATCACACACCTCCATGAATGAAAGCCCATATTCATGAATTCATAAATATTTTTAGAATAAAATCTTTCCCAGACCAAAAGAGCTGGTACTCTAAAAACAAACTGAGAAGACAGAGTAGTCTTTTCTGTTAGAGTACAGCTGAAAAGTAAAACACATCAGCATTCTTTGCTTTATTTTCACTAATGACTTAATATGTATAAAAACTCAACAAAAATACATAAAAGGAAAACCGTGATTGAAGATGAGTTGATATAAATATACCCCTCATTTCTAAAGATGGGCATATCTATTAGGTTTGCATCATATGAAAACAGGAATTATTTTATATATGTGCATGAATATGCCATCATATGATGATCTTTTCGATTTGCCTAACCTAACACATCCACAACACTTAATTCTTTGCTGTCTTTAAAATACTCAGTTTGTACTCATTGTATATTTCTGTGTATGTGAGTTTTAAGTGTTTCCAATGTGTGTTCCCTCGAAGAGTTCAAACCTAAGTGTGTATGTGGAGGGTCTGATTGCTTTAGGCCCGGCAGGGGTCTTACAAGGATCTAGGGAAACCCTGGGAGAAATAGCCTCCCCTAAACTCCAGCCCAAAGGAAGGACAAACATATTGGGCTCAAAGACCAAGGGTCCTGATAAAGTGCCTGCAACAGGAAGGTCAGATCTAGTACAGGTACTGGGAGGCAAGCAGGTCCAGGAAGAAGAGAGAGCAGGCTCAGGCAAACAGCCATCATCAGCACACAATAAGGGGCCTGGGGCTGTGACCCTCAGAAGTCCAAGCAGAAAAGAGGCACTTGCACTAGGACAGTCTGCCCATGGAGAGCAAGGCTTAAGCCATGGGCCTGGATTCATGTAGATGACTCTTATGCCCAGGAGGCATGGGGACTGGCAGGAATGGGCTCCTGCTCTAGAATGGCAGTTAAGTCACCAAGAGGGAACTGGAGCAGAGGAAGAAGGACAGTTTAATAGCAATCCAAAGTAGCCAAAGGTCTATGAGGTCAGGCTAAGTCTTGAAGCAAGTGTGGCTGATGCTGGTTTCAAGAGATGTGGGACAGACCTTTATTATCCCTTCCCCCAAAAGGCCTGAAGCTTTGGGAAGAAGAGGGTTGCTGAAGCTGACACTTGGCAGGCACAGGCTGAGCATGACCTCCTGATTTTAACTTAAAAATAAAATTCTTAACACAGTTGAAGTAAATGGGCATTCTTTTATAAGAACCTGAATCCATCTTTGCAGGAAGCAAGTTATTACAGGGGGTTCAGTGGGCAGAATATAGACTCCATTCTTGGACTTTCATTAGGTTTGCTCTTGTCTTTGTTTGAAATCAAAACTCTGATATATTTCACTTCCAGCTTAAAATGCTTTGAATCTCTATTACATTCTACATTTTCAAAGTTGTTATTGGAATGAGAGTAACTGCATCTAATTTGCAATGCATGCCTAGTCATAATGTTAATTCACAGGACTTGTGTTAATATTATACACTTCAAAGTGAACCTTGTATATGCCACAGAATTAACTAGAGTTGTTCAAGGGACTGTTAACAAGTTGTTGAAATGCAGAAGCTTTTGGATTTGTTGGGCAGTCATAGCCTATTACAAGTTGTGTCAAGGCAATTTCAGGGGCAGGCAAAAGAGAATTGCTACTCTCTGTGGAGCCTTAGGCACTACTTTCATATTTCATTAAGAATGACATATACATGCATTCCAGATAACTATTATAGGTGGGCTTCATTTTAAGAAATATTAGCTGTGAAAGGCAACCTTAGAATGTATTTAAATTAGCAGGGAGTCTTTTGTTTCAATAAAGGATTTTCTATTTATTCAACAATTATTATTCATTCTTTCATTCAACAAATGTTTCCTCAGCCTTCCTATGAGTAAGGAACTTTACTACTAGTAAGACATGATCCTTGCCCTGAAGGAGCTGAAGCCCTTGAGTATATATTAACTGCTACATCCAGGGGGTGACAAGTGAAAAAAAAGATCCTGTGAACATTAAAATGGTAGAGGTGCCACATCCAGCAAGAAATTCAAGAAAAGCTTTCACAAAGAAGATGATAGGCTCACTGAGACTCAGAGATAGCAGGATATTAAGTTAGTGATTACGAGTAGAAAAGATGAACAATCTAGACATACATTAGCAGATAGGCAAAGAATGAGGACAGGAAACAGTGAGGCATGTGTGGGGAACAGCAAAGAGATTCATTTGTCTCAGTGTGGATTTTGAACACGAGAGTAGGAGCTGGAAATAGAATTGTGAGGTAAGTTGGAGCTGAATCAAGAAGAGCCATAAATGCCACAGTAAGGAATGTATGATAGATTTGTTAGGCAATCAGGAGCCAGGAAGCTTTCCTCAAAGAAAAGAATAGGATTAATGCTTATTTGATGACAGCAACATTTGCTACTGAAATGCTGAACATCGTCTACAGGGAAAGAAGATTGAGAGCAGCAATATCAGATAAAAATATGTCACCATAGTTCAGTGGAGAAGTGACGGAGGCCTCAACTCACGTAGAGTTATACATGGAGAATAATGAGCAGTAATGTCACATGTGTGGTTGCCTAGAGGGGACTCAACTGTGGCTCTTCCTCTAAAAAAAGTTTTTTAGTGTTTTCATTAACACTGGCCTTAGAGAAGATGTAGACACATACAACAGGTCAGAGGGACAGAACTGTAACACTGTGGTGCCACTGCAAGAGCTCAAAAAACACAGTCATCAAAGACACATTTTGCATAAAACCAAACCAAGACCAAGTTATCAATGAGGGTCCAGAGCAAGAAAGTTTTGGGCATTCCAGAGCAGACTAGACTCTTTGGGACAAGAGCAGTGGGAGCCTCAGAAAAGAAGCTCTAGACAAGGTCAGATCAGAAACGATTTTCTTGGTGTTGCGAGTGGAGGTTGCTCATCAGTTCTTTAGTAAGGAGGAACTGGAGACTGCTGGGAAAACCCACTGTCTGGTCTTATGTTTTGTTGCACATAGGCTGTATGGGAAACCAAATATTGCTCCTAGCTGAGTGTAGGTGTGATTATTCACAGTGCTTCCTCTCATCAGTGCTATAAAGTGCCAAGAGGAATAACCTCTCTAGGTACTGGTATATATTAATTAACTGGACTGAGAGGACTCTTCTGAAATTTAAAGTCAGGATTCCTGTGTCCAGAAGGCATTTGTTTAGAAGTAGGGCAAGTAAAATGGTATGATATTGTAGAGTTCCATGTTGCAAAGCTTATATTTGCCAGGACAAGCTATACTTTGCAGTAGCTTCATTAACAACAAGCTATACTTTGGATATGTGAAGGAAAAAAAGCTGAATATTACTGAGCATTTGAGTTTGAGGGACAGAGAGAACAGTGATACTCCCTGTCAGACAATAGCAGTTGGAGAGGGGAAATGATTTTGGTAAGATGATGATTTCAGTTGAGAACATGTTCAGTTGGGACGGGAAACCCAGAGCAGGACACAGGCATCGGAAAGACAGGATCAGAGATCAATGGAAAGGTCAGGGCACAAGAACAAACACTTCTCAAAATAAAAGACAACTCAATAAAAAGTTGCTCTTAAAACAAATTATCAGTTTACATATAACTTTCTAGAACTACCTTAAAAGTTTAAAATGAGGTACATCTCTAATTATCTTGATATTATATTTACTATTAAATTAAAGATCATTTTACACATTTTTAGAGTAATAAGTAAAAAAAATACCTTTTTAAAAAATTGTAAAGTTCTATATGTCCCCCATTCTTGGTTTATAGTCAACACTCTTATTGAGATAATACTATAACTGTAATAAAAATTTTAGAATGTAACAAATCTTAAAATTTAATCTTTAATAGAAGTACTAGATGTTTTAAAGCATTCTGAGTTTCAAGTGTGCTTCTGATCATAAATAGTCACAATTTGCAAAACACTACTGGCGTTTATCATTTTTAGGAACACAGCACCAACCAAATCTTAATTCCAAGAATTAATATATACCTTTTTTTGGTATTACTGTCTTGTGAATTTTCCTTCCCTACTGTCCCTCATATGTACAGACTGTTGGAACTAATAAGTTTAAGTCATCCCAGAACAAAATTTATAAGGTAGGTTTACGCTACAAAGCAGCAACCCATCTCCCTCGCACATAAGGTCATTTGAGCAACTGTTTTCCAGTTCCACACTCAAAACAAGACAAAACAAAAGCAAAACACATCTAAACAAACTCTTGAAACCAAGAAAACATCAGTCCATTACACAAGGACATTCCACTTCACAAAGACAGAGACTTTGGTCACTGTATCCTCAATGTCTAGAACAGCGTCTGGCATATATATAGTAGGTGTTCAGTTAGTTTTTGCTGAATCAATCAATAAATATCAAAGTAAAATTTTTGTTTCTCAACAAGCACAATTTTAACATTTAGATGAGACTGTTCTTACCTGTGAAATATTGCCCTGCACTTTTAAGATATTTAGGATCCCTGGTCCTTTCCCACTTGATGCCAGTAGATCTCATTATAACAACCAAAAACATCCTCACACATTTTCAAACAACCTCTAAGAAAGGATACTGACCCCATGTGAAATGTGTAGTTTATTATTGACATCTTCTTGTGAACCACAATCAATTTCATGAGACTCTGCAAAATAACACAAAATCTGGACTATCTGAGTGTAGACTTTGATGACTTCCACATAAACTAAAAATACCCACTGCTAAGAAAATGCCCAGTGTCCCAGTGGAAAGATTGTGAGTTCGAAAGGTGCTACCAAGTGGAGACAAAAAGCATGCTCTAACATTCAGGAAGACCAGGGAGATCCGCCCTCTTTTTCAAGAAAAACCCATCAGTCTACTCTTCCCACCCTCCATAGAAGAGCATGCCCAAGTTTATAGTGAAAGTCAAAGGAGAAGTAAGACTCACTCTACATTATACAGCAACTTCTCCAGAATACACCTATTTTCATAAGGCTACAGATAGCTATTTCAGAAGCCAACCTTGAAAGTCTATCAAAAGAAATTTGAATTGTTCAGAATTTAAGAAATCTTTAAAATATGAATGTAGCCATTACATTTTTTTGCAATAATGCTTTCTTGTTTGAATTTTGCAACAAATAATTTTGGGGTTGGAATTAAATGAATGTGCAATGATTTTTTAAAAATATCTTTAACTTATTATATGGGCTCTATATCAATTTTATTGTATAAAATACAATAAAATCTATATCTATTGTGACATAAAAATTAGAGCCTGTTGAATTTGATTTTTAAAGAACAAAAACTGTTTCCAACTCTTTCTTGGGAGAATGCCCATGACTCGATGACTGAAAGACTGGTCTGAGGCTTGGCTGACTAAGCTTTTAACTGACGGAGCATGTGACAATCTGAATTGCTCACTAAATCTGATGATCTAGGCAGAAACTCTAGCTTATCATTGCTCGAAACTCCAGATTTAATATATAACAGCAAAAACAGTCACATTGTATAAGTGGAGCCACAATAAGGAATTTTTGACGGCGATAAATCTGTGAATGAAGATACTAAACACCCAATACTTAGCATAGCACTTGGTATGTATTTGGAGTTTAATTAATGTTTGTCAAATAAAAGAATAAAAGAGATAACCTTAGTCACACAGAAAACTTAAGGTATATTCAATATTTTCTGCTTGCAGAAGACAAGATAATGTTCCATACATTTTATAAGGATTTCCATCAAAATGGTTAAATATTCAATTTCGGTGACCACAAAAGTAATAGCCAATATCTGGGGAAAAAATCATCTAGAATAGTCCACGTTAGACAGTGCCAGATTTTTTTTTTAAAGCATTACTAAAATATAGGATATATGTATTACTATTTCTAGTATACTAGACACTTGAAAAAATGTTTGAGAGCTGATTTCAGGAATTAAACCTACTGTAAAGCTTGAGGAAATAAATTTTGTGTCAAAGCCACTTTTCCATTTCTCCTCACAGAAAATGGACACGCAGCCAGACATCATAATTTGCAAAGCATGATGCTCAGTGAATGCAATAATCCTCTTAAAGCAGTGACTTCAGCGTCTCTCTGGTAAGACACTGCAAACAAAGTCATATGGGCGTTTAACTACAGGCACCACCACAGTACTCAGAGTCCCAGAATGGCATGCCTGGATGGGAGTTTGGAAAACATCTTCCTTTTACAGAAAAAGAAACAGAGACAGAGAGTCTGAGTGACTTGTCCTAAGTCACACAGTAAGTTTGGAGCTGAGATGAAACTGGAAAGTAGGTCTCCTAAAAAGCTCAGAATTTCAGATGAATTATGGAACACAAATAAAAAAAAATGAGAAAAACATCAGTGCATATGGTGATATTATAATGCAGAGCCGCAGATACACAATAAAACATCCACTTTCTGACTGTTGAGACTAATAGTCAATCAGAGAGAATGAGAAAGAATCAGACTCACTTCACCTGAACTCCCAGTGGCCTTGGGAACATGGAGAAAGAAAGCTACCAAAGAGTACATTTGCTGGCTGAGGGCCTGAGTCCAAGAAAATATATAAGACCTATTGGTAAAAATGATGACAGCTCCTTTGCTGGCCTGCTGCAATGAACTCACCATGAAAATATACAAGATGTAATGGTAGGGAACATGTTGACCATCGTACCTTAATAACAAGGAGCAAACTAGTCAGAAAATGGTGGGCGCTTTCCCTCAAATTTGGATAGTACTCAGAAGCTTTTGCTTTCCTGGCATTGCTATTTTTATTATTCAGTGGTAAGTTTTAGCTAACAATCTCAAAGTGGCATCCTGTCACCCTCATCCATTCAGTAAATTTTAATTACATACCACCTGTGAGAAAAGTATAGTACAAGCACTTGGAGCTACAAAAAAAAAGCATAATGTCTGGTTAGGAGGATTGTACAATCGAGTTAGAGTTAAAAAACCCAAACATCACAAAAATTACTGGAAGTATTTTACAAGTACGTAAGTTATAGAGGAATTGAAGGAGGCAACCCACAAGAAGGAGAACAGGGCCAATTAGAAGGTAATAGTATAAACAACGGAAAGATCATGACAGAATGGGTTTTACAATTTAGAGGGTTCCTCTGCCAGCTGTGTGAAAGATAGGACATGGAAAGCATGTAGGAAAAAGTTCAGAGAGGCTAAGCAGGTATAGCAGATGGGACATACTCATGGATTGAAAATAAGAATGACTCTAGGGTGTTTGGCTTGGGACCTCATTTACCAAAACTGGAAATACAAAGAATGGGTTTAGTTCTGACTGGACATGAATAGTACCTATGGGACTTCCAGACAGATACACAGGTCTAGAAGAAGAACGTAGGTCTGAGTGTGGGCAGACAGGGTGGTGACTGAAGCCATGACAGCAAATGAAAAAATACAGAGAGAAGATTTAAAGAGAAAAGAGATGGGAGCCAAGGATGGGACCCCTAAGTGTATCCGAATTTAATAATTTAATGGAATGTAAGCCATGAAAGGAGAATGGAAAGGAATTTTTAAAAAATAGAAGGAAAAGAAAGAAAAGTCATAGAATCCAAGAGAACAAAAGTTTTTCTTTTAATAATACAGGGGTAGTCATTGATGTCATATGCTAAGATCAGGTGAGAAAAGGACTAAGATGTCCCACTGACACTGGTCAGTAGCAGGTCATTAGTAACCCTGGCCACGTTTCAGCAGTGCCCTTTGGCCACGTGGGTGGGAGATAAATGAGATGAGAAGCCAGCATCAACATGCTCAAGGAAACAAAGTGAGGTTAAAAGGAGGTGTACTTATATATCTGTCATATCTGTACCTATAAATACAGATATAGATTATAAATTGATCTAGATATACCCTTCTACATATAGATATAGCTTGTGAAGAATGACAAAAAGTTTCAGCTCTGTAACTTTCAAACTGAATGGTATTAACCAAGTTATTTAATCTATCTTGTTCTCAGCTTAATTTTTTTTAATGGAGAAAATAGAGAATGATAGTATCCACCTCAAAGAGTTACATAAAACAATGCATGTAAAACATTCAGCTTAGAGTCTAGTGTAATAGATGTACTTGGTCATTAATATTACTAATATTAATGTTAGTAATGCTAGTTATTAATATTACTACCATGGTTGCTACTATAGCTAGGCACTGGCAAAAGACTGGTCTGGGAGAGGACTGGAAAAGTCAGTG
>NW_011888789.1:13940137-13957370 GCF_000151845.1 Pteropus vampyrus
CTAAATGCATAAAGCAAAATGTACAGAATTCCAAAAGAAATAAATTGTAGAGAGATGCAACTATTAAAATATTTAATGTTTTGTGATATAAAGAGTAACACATATGCTTCTTTATAAAATAACATCATCTAGTTTCATTTCATAGTAGTGATGAGTATAAATGATATCACAAGGTATCTTCAAAAAGAGTAATGTGATTTTGTGGTTTTTAAGTGTCAAAAATCAGGAAATGCTAATATTAATATGGTTTGTTGTTCACATTTACAACTGAAAGAAATACTAAATTTCAAGATGTTAGTGCAGATAAAGATGTAATTTTTTTCCCATATAAGTTTACAAATCTCTAGAATTCTACCTACAGGCCCCTTGAAAGTTCATGGACCCTTGGTTTAAACATCATGCTGTCACTACTGTGCAAATAAAATGAACAGACTGGTGCAAATGTTAAAGGAATGAGGAGCTGGAGAAGAAATGTGCCATCTGACTTTCAGGGAATTCCAATGCAAAGGTGTTCCCCCAAATATTCCTCTCAAATCTATTTCATACATTCTGGCAGAATTTATTTTAGTCTGTTTTGGGTTTTATCTCCTTTACCTAAATCTCATTTGAACAGCACTGGCTTTTGACAAATAAACACACACACATGCATGTACACATACACACACACACACACACACACACGCACACACCCCTCAAAATTAAAAGACAACTTCATGAACTGGGGGGAGAAACAAAGAAGGAAATATAATAGTCAGTAATTAAAGGATAAATGACATAATATAAATTTGAATAAGGTTATGAAAATTTAGAAAACATAAACATAACCACAAGACATGGTAATCAACCTCACTAGTAATGGAGCTGGATCAACTAAATAAAATCTCATTTTACCTACAAAATTAGGAAAGATAAAAAGATTAATAATATCTAGTGTTTGCGAGGATGAGGTAAAATGGACACTTTCATATATTGATAGTGGAAATATAAATCAGTATAATCTTTCTGGAGGCAGTATGGCTATTTTATCAAAAGGTTATAAATTGTGCATACATTTTATAACAGCAATGCCACTAATAAAATTTTATTCTAAATAAATACTTGTATAAGTGGCCAAAATATAGTTAAAAATGTGATATAATGTAAATATTTATTAATAAGAGCTTGATTAAACAAATTGCAGAATATTCATTCAACATATTAAAAAGATAAAGCATTAAAAATCATAAAATATATGTTAAGTGTTGAAATAGGAATTTGACTAAACTATTTTATTACATAAAAAAGCAGAACACAGAACATTATCTACAATGTGATCCCATTTCTGCCCAAAATATATGTATGTATATGATTTATATATAGTTCACATATAGTTCATATATAAATATTATAGATTGGTTATAATTTATATACCAATATTATGTATTTGTATATACAAATAATTAATTAATCATTGGATATCATTTTATAATCAGAAAGGAAAATAATAAAGATATTTCTATTTAACAAAAAAGTAACCTGGTTTTGGTTTCTGCCAAAGGTAAACTTCTTTGAAATGAGCCTTTGCATAATTGAGCTTTTTCTCCACGAAACAAGAATTCAGGGCTTTTTAAAAACACTTGCTTAATTGGGTCATTTCAGTTAACATCTGAAAACAGTAACCTGAGATGACAGCTGAGCAAGGAGCCTCCTTCCTGATTACTTCCTGCAGGTTCCAAGATGTCGGGCCGGAGCCTGGGACGGCTGATTCGAGGGCGTCCTGGCTGAGGCTGCGCACGAAGCAGTCCCCGAAGGCCGAGAGGTCCTCTTTGAACTTCACGGTGTTCCGCACTGGCGGCGGTCTGGCTAAAACCCCAACATTATTCTCTCATTCATTTATTCATTCGACCCACATGTACTAAGTGCCTATTATGGAAAAGAACTAACAGAAACCCTTCTGTGCCTTATCATGAGGAGAAGGAAGGCCTCGAAATACGGGAAACACACGGATATACCACAAACCAGAACGCTGAGGGGTCACAGGTCAGAGTGGTCTTCGTGGTGCTGCTGCTCTTCCAGCTGGACCATCAAAGAGGACTGGGCTTCTAAAGGCAAAGAATCGGGAGAATGGGCTGTCGTTTGGGGGAGGGTGAAGAGAAAGAAAAGGAAAGAAAGAGAGAGATAAAAAGAATGAAAGAGAGAGGAAGGGAGGGAGAGAGTGAGGAAGGGAGGGAAAGAAGGGAAGGAAGGAAGGAAGAAAGGAAGGGAGAGAAGAAGGAAGGAAAGAAGGGAAAGAGGGAGGGAGGGAGTTAGGGAGGAATAAGGAATATCTGATTTGACATGACTTAGGGTTCTCCTGGGCAAATACCAAGAGCTGAGCAGAGAAGATTGACGAGGAGAGGAAAGCAAAGGCCCGTTAAGGGGACCCTTGGAGAAAATCCCCTACCTGGGACCTGAGGCTCCCTGGCACCTCATGTTAAACGTTTCCTTCTTGAGCGAAGCAGGAGAGATTGTCTCACAGGTTGTACCTGCTGCCTTGGGTTCTTAATTCAGATGCTCCAAGGAATGTGGGTTCCTAGCCAGCGGACACTGAAGATAACCCTGCTCAAAGTTGAGAGCTGGGAGGTGGAGGGAGGGGGTCAAGGAGATGCCAAGGATAATGACCCATCCATAGGTCCCCAGCTGTTTAGTCATCATGCTTGATGCCTTTTATTTTTCTACAAAATATCAAAGGTACCCTCCTCATCAGTGTCCCAAACGAGGCAAAATAAACATGCTAATATATACAAGGATCCACCATTTCTGTCCTAAGTAAAAGAAGACATGGGGTCAGATCCCTCACCCCACTTCCAGCACCCCTCCTTGATGTGTCACCTGCTCCTGCTCAGCTATAACTCACGAGTGTCTCCGATTAAATGACTGAGAAACACTCACCCAGGATATAAGACCTCTTGTACAGTTCAAGGATTGCATCTTCACAAAGGGGCATAAAACTAGGCACACCATATCTGGCTGAGAATGTAGGCAGAATGAAATTCTTTGGCCAATCTCTGCCCTTAGTATCTTGCAATTTCTGTGTAATGTCAACCTCAAAGATATATAATGAGGATGGGGACAATATCGGATCTAGATATAAGAAAGGCAATTCTGGTGACAAAATTTCTAGGCTGGATAGAAGAAAAGACAGACTCAGAACATGGGTCAGGAGATGGAGGCATCTAGCCAAGCGGTAGTCGATGAAGGTTGGACCTCATTCTGAGACGGCATAAATGGACAGAGCTGAGGTAACTAGGGTCAGAGAGGACAGAATAGCGGACCTGGATGTGACAGGTGAGCAGGGCCGAATGCAATTCAATAGTTTTTAGTCTGAAAAAATGAGGGAAAGTTTGGTATTACTAAATCATAAAAGGACACATAGGAGGGGAAGCAGATTTTTCTGGGGAGAAAAGATAAGTCCATGAGGTGTGGTTATTCTAGACTGAAAACACCGAAAAGTCTACAATTCTGTGACCAAAGGTCTCTATTTTCGGTATATAAATGCAAACTGCAGGGGAGTAATCCAAATTAGTGGCATATTAAAACATCTTCCCTACACTCAAATAATGGCATTTTCCGGAACAGAGATATATTTCTTCATGTTTAAGACGAGTGTTCTGAACAAAACAAACAATTGGGGATTGTCAGTCATTTGTATCTTAATATGAATGAGCTTATAAGGTCTTTTCCCAAGAGAGTGTCTGAGAGTCTAGCACGATGGCCCTGGGAGGGAATGCAGGCACATGTTCCCTGCTATACACTGTGCCCAGAGCCAGAGTTACCAGGTGACACTGCTCCATTTTCCAGATGGAGAATGGGTTTATCCTATGCCTTTCTCTAAGGTCCTCAAAATCACAGTCCCTCAGTCCCATGGGCCAGAAGGTAAGAAAGCAAAGGGAGATTTGATATCAAATATTGCTCACCACTCAACTCCCCTATTGGGAAACAAAAACAGACCATTCAGTATTGTTTGATTTATATGGTAGTAAAATGCACAAAATTTTTGTGTTATAGCTGATTTCACCCTCTATCACTACTTTGGTAGTAATTAGCTAAGCTGTCCTTACTCTACACACTCCTAGTTTTCCTCCCACTCTCTGCCTGTTTCTTTCATGCCTTGTTTGTGGCCTCTGTCTTCCCATCAATAGGTTTCTAGGCTTCCCTTCCTCCCCCTCCCCTCCCTTTCGCTGCCTGGCCTTCCTCTCCTCGTCTCTCCTCCCCTCCCCTCTCCTCTCCTCACACTCTTTCCCTAGGGGTTGGTTCTCAACTACACAGATCGCAACAAATTTACATCTCCCACCAAAATTTCTCTTCTGAGCTCCAGACACACATCTCCACTCCTATGTAATATAACCTCCTAAAGGTTCTAATTATTCCTTAAAGTCAACATGTTTAAACTAAGCTGTTTTATACAAACCTGGTCTTCTTCCAGAGTTTTCACTCAACAAAAATTTCTGTATCTACTGTTATGTAACAAACCAAACCAAAAGTTCATGGTTTAAAGCAACAACTATTTATCTAGCGCATGATTCAGCAGGTTGGCAATTCAAGCAGGGCTCAGCGGAGTGGTCCTCCTGGTCTGAGCCAGTGGCACCTGCTCCGAGTTTAGTTGGCTGGCATTTACTGGTTTTTGAGTTTTAGAGGTGGCCTCCACCTCTATCTATGTGTTCTCTCATCCTCCAGTCAGCTGGCCCAGACTAGTTACCAGAGTCCAAGAGAATCAAGAGCCTAAGTACAATGTTTTTTCATGGCTCTGCTTGTGACGCATTGGCTACTATCCCACTGGCCAAAGCAAATTGCCTGATTAAGCCTTGAGTCATGTTGGGAGGATAATACCAAAGGGTGCGGATAGAAGGAGGTGGAAACAAACCAGGGCCTTTACTGCAGTTGCCCATCATTTAAAGATGTTAACTTGAAATTCTCTCATATCTGTTTGCTATTCCTAGTCGCCACCTCTTCTACCCCGGTCCACACTCCCCTAGACCTCTACCATAGAATCCTAACAGGTCCACTCACTCCCCCTCTAGAGCCTCCTTCGATTTCTTCTCCACATTGCAAGAAAGTGACTTTTAGAAGCCACTTTTTTTTTTTTCTGATCATTTCAGTCTCTTGGTTTAAATTCTTCAATGGATTTTCATTTTACTTAAAATAAAGACAAAAACTCTCAACAGTTTTTAAATAGCGTCCTCGATCATATTTATCAGGTTACAATTTTTGTTCCAGTTTCATGAATAGTGCTCTTTCACTCTCGGAAGTGTCCCAGTTTAGATGATAAATTATATCCTCACCCTTCCCCTAAAAACCTCAGTGGTCTGGCTACTACTTCATACCCCTTCTAGCCTCTTCTATCTCCACCCCTGCTTTGTTCTGACCTAGCCATGCTCGCCCGCTTTCTGTACCTCCCCAAACTTTCATAAACACTGTTCTCTCCCCCTGGAATGATCTTCCTTACTTCTTTACCTAGTTAATGCCTATGCCACCTAGGAATCACTCAGGTAAATGCCACCTAGGAATCACTGCTCAGAGAAACCTTCCTTCAGTTCCCAGCTGGGTCACCTCTCCTGAATGATCTCTCTTAGCTCCATGAGTGCTCATCCATAGCACTTCTCAGAACTTCCATTTTCAACTGAAAGCAGGGACCTTGTTTTCATCTAGCTTAGTCCACCACCTACTCCAAATCTGGAATAGGCACAAAACTCTTATTAATGGATTAGATAGCTGAATAATTATTGCATAGAAAATAAAAGAAATATTTGAAATTATAAACAATCCACCAATCAAGTTTACTTACGAAGCATAATGTTGGTTTCCAGAGAACATTTAAATCACATGATATAAAATTGGAAAGCAGCAAGTGATTATTTCGTCCAGAGGAGGAAATAATCCAGGAAGGTGACTCGTCCAAGATCACTCGGCCTTTCTTAAAAGTCCAAGTGAAGTTCAGACGGGTTTTCTGTTTTCTGTTTTATTTCTAGATGACAAGACTTGCATTGTAGATGTCAGGACTCGCACTGAGACTCCTTAAAATCTCTTCCAGGCTCAGATATCCTTTGGTTACGATTTAGTTTTATTCTTGTCTTGGGAGCATTCTATTTTTTCTTTTCTCCCTCCCTTCCTCCTCTTTACCTTCTTTTTGCCTCATTAGCTATGAAAGCAGAGAACTACTGCCAAGGATAGTATGTCTCACAAAAAAATAAAATAAATAAAAATACAAAGTCTGTAGAGAGAGAGGAATGTGTAGGAAAGACACACTAACGACCCTTATTTCTTGGTTTTCAGATTTCAGGTTATTGTACTATCTTGAATTTTTCCATTCCTCATTACAATCTAGGATAATAGATAATGAAAGATCAAACAAACTAATTTGCCAATTCTGGGATGTGACATCATGACCACTCATTTCTGAGGTTGCTAATGCCTAGTAGTGACCTTCCAGGATTATTAACAACTGAAATGTGAAGAGGTAATTTAATAAGAAACAGTCAACCATCACTCAACATACCAATAA
Source organism: Pteropus vampyrus (assembly GCF_000151845.1). Classification (NCBI taxonomy): domain Eukaryota; kingdom Metazoa; phylum Chordata; class Mammalia; order Chiroptera; family Pteropodidae; genus Pteropus; species Pteropus vampyrus. The sequence goes on from NW_011888789.1 coordinate 13,946,658, forward strand.
AACAAGATTTTTTCCTTTTATAATAAAATATCAGAAATTAAAAGAAACACTGTGTCTTATGATACACATTCAGTGCTTCTAGCCCAAACTATAAAGACTACTTAAATTATATGGAGGATAATATTTGCTGAGTTCTTGAGGATCTGAAATCATAGATATTCCTTTAAAGGTCAGCTATAAAACTATCTTAATAACTTTGAAGAAAAATGTCTTTTTCCATTAGGAATTCACAATAAAAATAATCTCATTTTCTACACAATTTTTCTTTTAACTATGCTTGGCAAAAGGACAAAATTAATAGATGAATTATACACAATAACAAAATGATTTGGCTACACAATGTCACAAATGAAGAGAAATGGTTCTTGTAGCAAACAATAGCCCTGTCCTCTGTTCACTCACAAATGCTTCTATAGAGAGTTTCGGTGAGGCTTCAAGAATGACATGTTCAAACAGCCACATTTTTACTATCTATTAAAGTCACTGTGCCGTGATTGAATAACACCACTCGTGAGTGGAAAGGAGGGAGTACAACAAACTGCACTGTGCACGTGGCTGAGGGGTGTGTGTGCCGTCACCCAGAGCTGTTCCAAATATTAACTCTCTTCTGGCTAGACTTAAATACTGAGGCTGGATAACGGCCAAGTAATGACAAGACATACGTGTTCCTCCAAGCAAAGCTCCAATGTGCAAATGCCAACACCATATTTCTCACTCTTTGTATTAGTTTAGTTTCTTTAAAACAAGAATGTTATCGAACACTGTAATATTTTCTCTCAGTTGTTCTAGTTCCTTGTCAATTACTCAGGTCTTCTGCAGAAAATGTATCTGTCAGCAGCATTTAGTCCTGGAATACAGAGAACTGAATTCCCCCGCTAGCTCATTCTCATCAGTCTGGTTTGTGTTTCCCCCTATCAAAGGTAGGTTCACTATCCACCCATTCATTAGAAAAGAGGAAAAAAGTAACATCGTGAGCACCTATCCTTCACCAGATCCTGTGCTCCCTACTTGATGTTGACATTATAATATTTACTCTTCACAGTTGTCCGGGACATGTGGGTGGTTGCCACCATTATTTAAATAAGGAAATTAAGTCTTAGAAAAATTAAGGAACTTGACCAAGGTCACCCAGTCAGCATGAGCTGGCTGCCAGATTCAATCATGGGGCAGTTCCCAAAGCCTATACCTTTTCCTTACATCACACTGAATTGAGTGGCACCACAACACTCAACCCCTCAGATTTTCAATAGGTCTGTAAGGCCATCAAGGGAAGAAAAGGCATGATTAGGATGACCTGATGAACACTGTCTCAGCCCACTGCAAGCTCTGAGTAGAAAAACTCATTGAGTCACTCACTCCCATAAAGAATGTTCTATAGGAACTTAGCATTACTAATGTCACCGATATGTTGAAATGCCTGAGCTAGGAGTGAAAGTATGTTCTTAAAAATAAAGAAGTGCAGGGCATCAAAGGCTGCCACGGGAAGGTGGCAGGATGAAAAGGTATTAGAATTAGCTGACCTCATTTATGATCCATTTTGTGTTTCTACTGCCTGAGCCTTCTTTATGTCATTTGTAAATTGGCACAGTAATATTCATATGAGAAAATTTTCTGAAAATTATGTAATATCACACACGCAGAGCTCCCAGTACTACCCATGACACAGGGCAGGTGCACAAGAAAGGTTTGCTGGATCCAAGTTCAAAAAGATGTTTTACTGCAAATTAGTAGAACTCAGTGCATCATCCTTGTTTTTTTAATGTATTTTTGCAAGGCTTTATGGCATTTATCAGAAGACATTCATCACTGTCTCAGCATTACCTACACCAAATCCAGGTCACATAAAGTTATAAATATATCTTGTATTCTAATGTCACAACCTTTGGCTGGTTCTAAGGCAAGAAGAAAAAAAATATATTTTTTTCCCGAAAGAAACACATCAACCTAAACAAAGCGAAACAGTCACAAGCTAGAATGTAGTAATGGAAACAGACTTCTTTGTTCTGCAAGAATAACATGCTGAACATGAGAAATGCCCAGAGGTTACCAAGGAGAAACAGAATGGGCATACGGGGTCACTTAATGGGAAGACAGCAGGCATGATTTACGATGTAGCAATAAGACAGTAAAGACTCACTGCGCTATGTAGGACAGAGGAAGGAAAGGGAGGCGAGATCCTCTCACAGCCCTCCCTGCAGTCGGGAAGGAGATGAAGATAAATGGACCCAGATACATAAGGAAAGAAATCTGATTACAAGTGAGTGACAAAATTTTTCAGTAAAGAGTTGAGACTTAAGAGAAAAACAAACTTATGTTTTGAGAGATTCTAGCATGTTAACCAAGGAAATCCATCAGGAAAAAAAAAATTAAGACAAGAAAGATGTGCTTGAGATACAGACACCTGAAAAGAGAAAACACAGCAGAAAGAAAAGTTAAAACTGAAGACCCCAGCCGCCACATGCCAGTGAGTCATCAAACTGAGCCGAGAGGCTCCCGTGCCAGCACTACCCCCCTGCAAAAAAAAGAAAGCCAAAATATAAACTAACATTTCAGAACTGGAGTTACAGAGTAATTATCACAGAACAAATAGCTCTTTTGCAGTCTGCGGTCATCAGAAATCTCCCCTAAATAAAGTACGTTCTTAAAAATAAAGAAATGAAAGACATCAAAGGCTACCACAAAGTGCCTTCACTCATTTTCAAGGGCCCATTTAGTGTGCAAAGTGAAAGACGCATGCTAAGGAATTTGACTTATACCCATCCCTTAAGCTCTTCCAACAGATATGCTCAAACTCTTCACCCTTGAGTCAGTGCCAAAATTTCCTCCAGAGAACTTCCTGAGGGCCTTGCTCTTTCTTCGTATGGCTGAAAGAGGGTTGGGATCTGGGAAGGACATCTGTTGCTGTTAGCTCCACATCAATGCCTATACTAACAGTCCTGGTTTGTGGCAAAATAGGGTCAAGCCAGGAGAAAGCAGGCAGCAGCTAGTGACAGAGACAGCAAATAAGTAAGCAGGGTTTGCCAGGGGGGAAGATGGAGTTGGAATGTGTAGGTCTTGAACAGAAGCAATTGCTGGAGAAACCAGTTTATTCTATGACAGCATACCCTCCAAGAACCTGCCTCCCTTCCTTCAGGTTTTTCTATTTGAAGATGGTGGATATGGGGCCAAGAACGTGGTGAAGATTCTTATGGAAACACAGTCCCTAACCCTCAGACTTTCTTGAACAAACCCAATTTCACAAAGTTCACAAAAAGCTTTTAACAAAGACACTTTGATAGATATATAATTGAAGTATATACAATTGCATACAAATAATTTTTATTAAAACCATTTTTACAATCACAATTGTTTTAAAAAACAATAGGACATCTTATTATGAAAATATAAACAATTACATATAAAACCTCTCTGTTTGAAGTGCTAAGGGTACAAAGATGAAAAAGGCAAGGACCCTGCCCTCATAAAGTCTAAAACTGTGCTCTCCAGATCTTACCAACTCAGCCTTTTAAACTAAGGAAGAACAAGATGGACCCTGGGGGTCATTGGACCTAGGCTCCAAGATCACATTTGAGCTATTCCAGCCCTGAAAATAACCCCAGTTCTCCTGCTGGAAGCACATATCTAACACCTGCCAACTTCAGCATCCTCTGTGGAAGCCCTCTAGACCACTTTCTATTGGCTTAGTTCAGGAAGTCAGGATTCCGGTACTATCTTTACCCCAGTCGCCCCACTTGGTGACTGCCTTTAGCTCACTTAACATACTGCCTTTGCTTTGGATGTCAGAACACCTGTAGAGTATCTCTAGCCTGTGCCTCTGTGGGATCCACTTTCTGGGCTAGGCTTGGTCTCGCCCTCCATCAGAGAAGTAAATAGGCTTGACTGAGAAAAAGCTCTGCAGACAAAAGTTCCTTCTTCCTCATTGCCTGCTATCCCCTGGCTGGAGGAAAACTCACCTTTATGTAACCTTAGTCCTGTTCAGCCTAGATTAATGTGGAACAATCTGGAGAAAGGGTTTCCCTCACATCCTTCCTTGCTTCTCAGATCTTTCTGCCCTCTGGGTCTTGGCCTTAAGAATGAAGGTTATCGTGGCTGTAGGAGGGGGCAGCAACCATCCAGTTGTCAAGTTCTAAACCTGGAAGTCATTCAAAAACCGTCATCTTTTGCACACTCATTATTCAGTTCATCTTCTTACCTACTTAATTATCCCTCAAATCCTTTTGTTTCTCATTTTTCACTGCTGCCATCACCCCATCTAAGGTCGCACTCTTTCAGTGAACTACTAAAAGTCTGATACTCGACACTTCATCTCAACTCTTCTCTTCATCAATCCATTCTTTGCATCTCACATCACTGCCTGTTTCTATCTCCGAACACCAGCCATGACGGCTTACTTTTTATTCCTTAAGTGTGCTGTGGTTGCTCTGACTGCAGGGGCTTTGCATATGCTATTCCCTCTGCCTGAAATCCCCCTGTCTCCTCTCACCTATTTAACTAGTTAATCCTTAATCTTACTCATCTTTTAGACACAGTTCAAGCATCACTTGTTCAGAGAAGCCTTCTCTGGTCTCAAAGGCCTTATTATTTCTCCATTATATGCTTTTCCATTACTTTCTTTCATTTACATATGTGTATGATCCTTTAAAAATTAATGTCCTTATCTCCCACTATCCTACAAACACTTGTAAACAGAAACTATACTTGTTTCAATCACCATTAAATTCTCAGCAATCACCACAGAACCTGACTCCCAGTAGGCAGTCAATTACTATTTCTTAAATAAAAGAATAAATGAATGAGGAATACATAGCAACCAAGAGCTCAGGTTCTGGAGCCAAATAGTATTATGTTTGAATCTTGGCTGTATTATTTACAGGGTGTGAAATTATAGATAAGATACTTGACCAAAGCTTCAGTCTTTACATCTTTTGAAAGGGAAGCAATAAAGATTTCTACTTGCGTTTGTAAAGTTCGAATGAAATATCTACCTAGTATTTAGTATACAGCCTGACACATAAAGAGGGCTTAATAAGTGCCTGCTAACAAGAGACTATAACCAATGATATGCCAACAATAGAACAATGGAGTTGTAAAGGACAGGAGGGAGGCCGGGAGGATTTCACTAATCAAAGACCCATAATACCAAGTCCACTTAAAAAAAAAATTTTACTTTCATAGCTATCTTTTTGAGGAATCTTGCTTTCTTCTCCTCTTGAAAAGATTCTACATAGAAGTAATAACTACGATCTATATTTCAGTATGAATGAGTTTCAGAACCAGAGTCCCAAGCTAGAGACCTAGTCTCAGGTCTAGAATGTCATGTACAGCTGAAGTGCCGGACTGCACACTCGCATCAAAGAAGAGATCTGTTTTCTTCATTTAAATTACTATTAGTGTATCTCTGTAACAAAAATTTTTATTCCACTTTTGGCTACAGTTTGGAGAGGAAATGATGGACTTTCCAGGATATATCATTGATGTGTTGTGACAAGAAAGAATATTCTAAATCATTGCTATCCCAGAAAATTAAAGAGTTTTGGTTACTGTAAGTAGAGTTTGATGGGTAGAAGAAACAAACCACCCTCATTATTTCCACAGTGTTGCAGGCTTCAAGCAAATTCCTACAACGTAACCTGTTCATAAGTTTCAAAGTATCTGCATTGAAAGAAACAAAGCACAAAGCAACAATATGGATTCCAGCTCAGGGGTTTGGAATGATACATCCTACTGGGAAAAACTTTCAACCTGTTGGCTGTTGATAAACTAAAACTGGCAAGGAACAGAGGACAGGGCAGCTTTGGATTCTGGAATGATCTGAAGGGACCGTTGCCGTGAGGAGGAAGACACACACCTAGGAGAGTGACAACGCCTCTTCTTCCGTCACCAAAACTCACACAGAAGTTGGCAAACGTTTTCTGTGAGTAAATATTCTGCTTGGTTAATATTTTAGGCTTTGTGAGACGTAACTCTGCTGCTGTGGAGTGAAAGGAGCCATATGCAGAGGACTGAGTGTGGCTATGTTCCAATAAGATTTTATTTATGGACATTAAAATTTGAATTTCATGTAATTTGCACGTAACGATATATTATTCTTTTGATTTTTCTCCCAAACCTTTATAAAAACCATTTCTAGCTTATAAAAACAGGCAGTGGCGGCATTTCACCAGTGGCTATTTTCTGACTCCTGACTTAAGACACATAAATAAATAGTCACGCCTATCGATTTTCTAGTTGCTTTTTAGGTCTTTCAGGTGAAAACAGCAGGCCTGAGCCTAACTGGACTATGAAAGTTATAAATTGTACTTTAGAGACCAAAGAATGGAACTGACATACAAATTCCATGAAAAAAAAAAACACTTTACATACACTTTACAGTTTATCATGCACCTTTGCAAACCGGAAGCTTTTATTGAGCCCCTTTCACCTCTCCGAGAGGCAGGCAGGGCAGTGATTATAGGCCCGGATTAAAACCATGGCAATTAAGGTTTAGAAAGTCCAAAAGAAAGTTGTAAAACAACTCTGCCACAGAGCTGGGCCCAAATCCCCATTTCCAGTTCTAAATGCACAGCTGGAAGCTCAGACACACAACATCTGTTGGTAAAGGCACCTTTCTATGAGAAGTCCCCCATGAATGCCGCAGCAGATCATGTGAAATAAAAACAATTTTGACAAAGTAAATGTTAATATTATGTACGAGATAGGTTTGTACCTTTGTCCACCATACCAACCTCAATTTTTGTCTCCAATGATATACTGGATGAATACTGTCTGCCTAAAATTCATGTGACCTCATTTGGGAATAGGGTCTTTGCAGATTAATTAGTTACGATGAGGTCATGCTGGATTTTAGCGGGACCTAAATCCCATGACTGGTGTCCTTACATGAAGAGGGGAGAACACAATGAAATACACACAGAGAAAAAGGCCATGCAAAGGCAGGCTAGTGTGTTGCAGCTGTAAGCCAAAATTCACCAAGGAGTGCCAAGAATCGCTAGCAGCCAAGAGAGAAGCATGGCTCAAATTTCCACCCAGAGTCTCCAGAGCGAGGTCCTGCCTACACTTTGATTTCAGATTTGTAGCCTCCAGGATAGAAAGAGGATAAATTTCTATTGTTTTAAGCCACCCAGTTTGTGATAGTTTGTTACAGCAGCCATAGGAAACTCAAGACAGCCACCCAGCGAGCACAGCATACTCTAGAAATACCTTTGAATTTTGCTTCCCTAAAGACATTACTCTTGCTGACTCCATACTCGAAAGACCCCTTTCCCACTACTCTTCATTTGGCTCCCCAACATCTATCTCTCAAGAATCAGCTCACTGTCACTTTCTTTAAGAAACCGTGTCCTGTCCCATCCTACCAGGAGAGTTTGGGGACCCCTCTCCTTATCCATGTGGTAGCTCATGTCTATGGTACCACCTATCACACTGTATTAAAAGACACGGTTTGCACATCAGATGCCCCCACACACTAGATCCTGAATTCTTTTGAGGAAGGTTCCAAGTCTTTTCATTTTTATACCCTAGCACTTAGTCGATGCTTACTAACTGTCTCATGAAGTGACATGGTGAGCTAGTTCGCAGTCCCAGAGGAAATTTTGTTTTGTTTTGTTTTACATTTTCTCAGCCTTGTCTCTGCCGCTTACCAGCTATATAACCAGAGTCAAGTTACTTAATCTATTTCAGTTTGCTTCTCTGCAGAGATAAGGACAGTCCCTACCTTATACAGGAGTTGTGAGGATTACGTGTGTTAATGTATGTAAAGCATTTAGAACTTAAGTGGGAAGTGCCCGATAAGTGCCAGCTACTGCTGTTACCTTCCCTCAGTGGTGTTCGATGACTCTGGACCCAGCAATGGCTTCAATGCCTAAAAATAAGATACGATTTTGAGGTATGTGGAAGAAGCCTAGAAATAGGATTTAGGGAAGCAGGGAGAGTCTTAATCTCAGGCCTGACCAATTTGGACAAGTCATGGTGCTTCTTTGAGCCTTATTTTCACCTTTGTAACAAGAGCAAGGAGATGGGGGCTCTGCGTGGAACAGGTGAGTCCTTCCAACCTGAAATCCAGGATGTTTAGGAACCTGTGAAAGGGATACTGGAGGTTCTCAAGCTATACGGAATATTTTAGATCTAAGGGAAATCAGATAAATATTTAGGCCTAACAAGCCTGATCACACTAACCAAATGTCAAGTTTCTCCACTTAGAAGGAATTATATTAACTCCATGTAAAAACACTATTTACTTAATATTAACTGGAGATTCGGGTTGGCAGCTACTTATCTTTACAGAATAAAAATAACAGTAAAACTAAGTCACCTTTTTACTTAAAAGTGCTATTTCCCAAATACATGATTTTTTTCCCAAAGTATGTGATCCATGGGTAAGACGATAATAAAAAGAGCCATTAGTGAAAACCTGAGATTCTTAATGCACTAGAGGATTTCTAAAGTCCTTTTTGACTCTAATGCTCAGGGGATTACTGAGAGTTTCTCTAAGGCAATCAAGTATAACAATTTATTCCACATGTAATTTTATTCTGTGACACCAAGGGGAAAATATTTCGCTCTAAAATTTCAGGGGGAAAAATACATAAAAGATCCAATTGTGGATTCTAAAGAGTAAAAGCATGTGAAAGGGAGATTTAAAAGCTAAAAATGCCAGGATAGGAGAAAGAAAGGAATTTAAGTTTTTAAAGAACAACAACGACGACGCCAATGACGACAATGACGAAGAGATCACATGATCCGGAGTAGAAATGGCTATAGACCTTGGGAATAATAATAAGCACTTCTGTTCATCTGTATGCAAATTTGAAGCTACTATATATATCCAGAGGCCTCAGATGGGGGAAGGGAAGGGTGGCTGTCATTACCCATGAGCCCCATCAATTTCTGGAATCACTATGAACTCAAAGTTCATGTACGGTCAGGGTCCGAAAAGTCAGCAACAAGTTTTCTGTCTTTGTAGAAGCCACTCACTTTGTTGGGTATTCAGAGCAGCCATGACACTGTTCTCAGTCAGGTCACACTAGGATGCAAACCTGTCACAGCCCCTGGAAGCAGCACAGGTGGGAGCACGGGCAGGAGTAGAGAATAAGGTGTTACATACTTCCAAGAACACAGGGTGCTGGTGAAAATGCGTGCAGAAAGTGCTTTGAAAACGAAGTGTTGAATAAATGAGTTACCTCGCTTGGGCATTATGACATTAGATGTTATTGTTATCCCATTTAGCAACCATGTGGAAACAAACAAAGAACAATCAATGAGAACCAGAAAGGTTATTTATTCAAAGCTTGATATAGCAAGGAAGTCAGCCACCATCACTTGTGTTTGGAGGAGACACAAAGGCAAGCAGAAAAGTGAGAATGCTTTATAATGGAAAAAAGGGGATGCTTCAGATATGCCATGAGAGGAGACTGTTGGCTTAGGGAAGCTGTGGGTGTGTTAACCTATGTGATTGGTTAGGGCAGCATATGCAGCTTTTTCCTAGTTGGTTCTAAGCTGGAAGTGGGGACAAAAATTAGAGAAGCTATCAAATTAGGTAGTAATCAAGCCCTGGCCATTTGAGGCCTATTGTTACAAGGGTTATTGTTTGTCTTCCCAGATTAATACTAAACACAGTGGTCTGACTTTCTGTAAGTCTGACTTAGGCAAGATTCTTGGGCTGGTTACTGTACATTGATGGCTTGGGTTTCTAAACAAAGTTCTATTTTTATATATGGCCTGGCCATTGTCTATTTGTATATTCAGTCTCTCAACTCTTAGGTATCAATCCGTACAAAAGAAAGTTGTTCCAGATAATTACCAGTATTGATTCTTAGAGCCCTGGAGAAAGACTAGGGGTAGCTTCCACACTTCACACAATATATCAAAACACCCAGTGGAAATGACATATTCACCTATGACATGGACATGCAGCCTAATAAAAGCATCAACCGCATCTTTCAAAAAAGATCATTATGTTGCTTTTCTTGCTTACTGATTTGCTTATATACAATGATTAATAAGTTATAGAAAATGATTTAATAAATACATCGATGGTGGATCAAAGTTTTTAAAATGTAGAATACATCAAAAGAAAAAATTCTCAAATGCTCACAAACATTTCTTGCTCTAAAATCCAAATATCTTCTTTCCATAAAGTGACCTCGGGGTTACTGGCAGAACAGGATGAAGCCTGAGTGGGGTGACTCATGGGTCTGACCAGGTGGCAAAGACCGAGTTGTCTAGGAACACCAGCTTGAGTCCCAGCGTCCCCTTCTGTCTGCCTGATCGAGCCCTCTCTAGGAGCTCAGATATAAGTGCAACATTCATCATTAGAACTTGAGTGGATAGAAAGTAATCCATGTTCAAAGAGCTAATTGTCAAGTGTCTGTGAACCCAGTGTTTCTCTTAGGATAAGACACTAAATGCCTATTGAATGAAGGAATATAGGCACCATCCCTGGATAATCTCAAAGGGAAAAAAAATCTAATTTTGTTCTCTCTTCTAATAGATACCTGATGGAAAGCATGACTCTAGTGTAGCTACAGGACTCTAAGATAACATAAAAGCTGGCTTAGGCCAACTCTCCTGTGGGCTCATAAATTCTGTTGATAGGAATGCACCTGTCTTCTTTCCTCACTCCCACCGCCTCCATCCGGCACAATCCATTCTAACCCAAAGACCCCAGATCAAATGCCAACTCTTCAGTAACACTTTTCCTGATGGGATTGCTCT
>NW_011888789.1:13958560-13982596 GCF_000151845.1 Pteropus vampyrus
AAACAAAGAACAATCAATGAGAACCAGAAAGGTTATTTATTCAAAGCTTGATATAGCAAGGAAGTCAGCCACCATCACTTGTGTTTGGAGGAGACACAAAGGCAAGCAGAAAAGTGAGAATGCTTTATAATGGAAAAAAGGGGATGCTTCAGATATGCCATGAGAGGAGACTGTTGGCTTAGGGAAGCTGTGGGTGTGTTAACCTATGTGATTGGTTAGGGCAGCATATGCAGCTTTTTCCTAGTTGGATCTAAGCTGGAAGTGGGGACAAAAATTAGAGAAGCTATCAAATTAGGTAGTAATCAAGCCCTGGCCATTTGAGGCCTATTGTTACAAGGGTTATTGTTTGTCTTCCCAGATTAATACTAAACACAGTGGTCTGACTTTCTGTAAGTCTGACTTAGGCAAGATTCTTGGGCTGGTTACTGTACATTGATGGCTTGGGTTTCTAAACAAAGTTCTATTTTTATATATGGCCTGGCCATTGTCTATTTGTATATTCAGTCTCTCAACTCTTAGGTATCAATCCGTACAAAAGAAAGTTGTTCCAGATAATTACCAGTATTGATTCTTAGAGCCCTGGAGAAAGACTAGGGGTAGCTTCCACACTTCACACAATATATCAAAACACCCAGTGGAAATGACATATTCACCTATGACATGGACATGCAGCCTAATAAAAGCATCAACCGCATCTTTCAAAAAAGATCATTATGTTGCTTTTCTTGCTTACTGATTTGCTTATATACAATGATTAATAAGTTATAGAAAATGATTTAATAAATACATCGATGGTGGATCAAAGTTTTTAAAATGTAGAATACATCAAAAGAAAAAATTCTCAAATGCTCACAAACATTTCTTGCTCTAAAATCCAAATATCTTCTTTCCATAAAGTGACCTCGGGGTTACTGGCAGAACAGGATGAAGCCTGAGTGGGGTGACTCATGGGTCTGACCAGGTGGCAAAGACCGAGTTGTCTAGGAACACCAGCTTGAGTCCCAGCGTCCCCTTCTGTCTGCCTGATCGAGCCCTCTCTAGGAGCTCAGATATAAGTGCAACATTCATCATTAGAACTTGAGTGGATAGAAAGTAATCCATGTTCAAAGAGCTAATTGTCAAGTGTCTGTGAACCCAGTGTTTCTCTTAGGATAAGACACTAAATGCCTATTGAATGAAGGAATATAGGCACCATCCCTGGATAATCTCAAAGGGAAAAAAAATCTAATTTTGTTCTCTCTTCTAATAGATACCTGATGGAAAGCATGACTCTAGTGTAGCTACAGGACTCTAAGATAACATAAAAGCTGGCTTAGGCCAACTCTCCTGTGGGCTCATAAATTCTGTTGATAGGAATGCACCTGTCTTCTTTCCTCACTCCCACCGCCTCCATCCGGCACAATCCATTCTAACCCAAAGACCCCAGATCAAATGCCAACTCTTCAGTAACACTTTTCCTGATGGGATTGCTCTAGCACAACTTTGTCTCCATGGGATTTTGTGCAGAATGTTAATAAACACCTATTCTGTGGCATTATAGCTATTTTTTATACAATGTTAATCTCCCTCACTATATAATGAGTATCTTTTAGAAAAGCCTGTGTTTTATTTACCTCCCTTTCCTCAGTGCCTGATGTATAACAATGTACCTCATTACTTATCCTTTCATTTCATATTCACAAAAACCCAGTGAGAAAAGCATGATTATTAAAGCCTTATCGAGCAAACTGAGGCTCTAAGAAATCAATTATTTGTCCAAGGTCATAAAGCTAAGAGCTGACAGAAATAGGCTCAGCCTCACTTCTAAGCAGCTTGTAAAGTTTTCATGACATCTTTTGCCTCCAGTAAGCTCTAAATGTTGCTTCACCCAGGCAGTAAAGAAAACTCCACAGAGTTCCAGATTAGTATGTGTATGAGCACTTCATTTTGCGATGCTTAGAGGCATGCTTGGAATTCGCTAACAACACCAGCCCTGATATTCACTACCTTTGGTCATAGCTGTTCTCTTGCTCTCTCTTTTTTTTTTTCCTGTGAAGAATATACAAATACAGTTTTTGTCAAGTTTCTTCAATGATCATGTATTAATTTTTAATAAAGAGAAGATTGGCATCCATATGACAGCAAAGGAAAACAGGATCACAAGCATAAGTGATAGTATAGGATACCAAGAAGGAACTTCTTTGTTTAATCTTCAGTGTATATTGTGGAGGATCTCTGCAATGGATGGCTGTAAATACTACACTCAATGTTAGTGTAGCCATCATAGAAAACAATATAGAAGTTCCTCAAAAAACTAAAAATAGAAATACCATAGAATTCATCAATTCCACTTGTAGATATTTATTCAAAGAAAATGAAAATACTAATTTGAAAAGATATATGCACCTCTATGTTCATTGCAGCATTACCAGTAATAGACAAGATATGGAAGCAACCAACATATCCATTGATAGAATAGATAAAGATGTGGTACTTATATACAATGGAATATTACTCAGCAATAAAAAATAAAATCCTTCCATTTGTGACAACATGGATGGACCTAGAGGGTATTGTGCTAAGTGAAATAAGTCAGACAAAGACAAATACCACATGATTTCACTTATATGTAGACTTAAAAAAAAAATCCAAACAAAAGAACAAAATAAAACAAAACAAAAACAGACTCAAAAACAAAGAACGAACTGATGGTTGCCAGAGGGTAGAGGGGAGAGGGAGAAGTGAAAAAAAGTAAAGAGGAATATCATCAATAATAGTGTGATAAATTTGCACAGTGACAGATGGTTACTAGGCTTAGTGTGGTGTTCGCTCATCGTAAGATATATAAATGTTGAATCAGTATGTTGTACTTCTGAAACTAATATAATGTTATGCCAACTATAATTTAACAAGAAAAACAGCTCAAATTAAAAACAATATTCTACTCATTAGGAAAAGTAAGCCCTGCTGGGAAGAAGGAATATTTATTGCATCAGTCTTAGCTTTAGCCTGGCTAAAGCAAACTCTTTGCTTTGACTTTACACCCTCAAAGCAATTTTCTAATTATCATTTGTCTTCCCAAGTAAATGTTCCCTCAAGGACAGGGGTTGCTGATCAAAAACCCTGAGTATTTTTATTTTCAAAATGTGCACAGTCCTCATTATAAATGAACAAATTGGCATTCTGTTTTACACACCAAAGGAAAAATAAAATATGTAAAAAGCAAAGTATCTGCTATTTCTGACAGGTTTGCCCCTTAGGTCATGTCTTCCTTGCTCTTTGCCTTCTGGTGGTTCCTGTCTCCCCTCACTCAACCTCTTTCCGTCCCAGCACCTCTGTGTATCCTTTCTCCGCACAATCCCAGAATGGTATATTCAAAAAGTCCTCCAACATCATGCTGGCAAGTTCCGGCAGGAAAAAGAAAAAAGGCTTGCTTACATGTAATATTTTCTGTAATGTGTAATGAGAACTGTTTCTACTAACTTAACTTTCCAACTAAGCTGGACATGACCACAATTCCTACATCTGCAAAAGTCTTAGCAAGAAGAACAAATCGTCTAAGGATATCACATGGTGCCAGATACTCACATTTTCTGACCGGAGCCTCTTGGCAGGACACCCACCGTCCCTGGGATGAAGCATGTAATACAGTCGGACTTTGCTTGCATGCTTTCGACTCTGGGAAGGAAAAGCAGAAGCAGATACTGTGAAAGAGAAGGCATTTTAAATCCTTGGAAACACAGCCAGTGACTTGGGCTTGGTTCATGCACCTAAAACTAAAAGATTGCTTACTGGAGGGGAGAAAAATATATACATGTATATAAATAAAATTTTATGTAGCCATTAAAAAAAAAATGCCAAGAAGTACTTTTATTAGAAAACACTTTTACATGTTCCTGTGAGTTATATGAGATGAAGGTTTAGATAAGTTAAGTGACTTGCCCAAGGTCATGAAGCCAATATAATTTCAGGATTAGAAAACATAGTTCATGAAAAAAGATAAAAGCATTGGGACCTTTTAGCCTAGAGTGAACGATATATTTAATTATATTAAAAGTAAGAACAGGTCAGCAGAAGGAATAATACAAGGATCAACTATGTTGGAAATCTAGGTTATCTACCTTCTCTCTCGCTCCTGCTGCCCTATCCAAAGAAGCCAGGAACAATGCCCCTGGGAGTCAGGCATATACAGTATCTCCAACAGAAGCCTTTCCCTCTGATCTTCTCATACCTGAACCTCATTAATAAGCTGTCAAAAGGGATTTTCCAAAGTCAGATACCATGAGCAAACAAAATATATTGTCCACACATCTCAGGACTAGTTCAGCACAAGCTCCACATAAGTAGGCACACCAGTGAACAAACAAAGCCTCACCTCCTGCAGGATTAGCAAAGCTATCAATTCCTGCTTGCACTGCTTGGTGAAACTAATTGCTGTTCAATTCCATTGTTCCTCTATGCCTTTGATCAACCCAAGAGCCCACCCAAACTCCCCTCAACTTTAAAGAAGACTGCAGTTCTGACTTTCAAGTTACTTCTTGAGGCAGGAGGGTGGAGTGAAAAGGGCACTAATAAAATACAATAATGCATTGCGTAGTGACCGTTCAGTTAACACAAACCGCATATACAATGATGGTGCCAAAAGATATAAAGGAGCTGAGAAATCCCTTTCACCTAGTGACGTCGCAGCCATGGTAATGTCGTAGCCATTATAATGTCCTAGCACAAAGCATTGCTCAAGTGTTTGTGGTGCTGCTGGTGTTATCAAACCTACCGTATTGTCAGTGGTGTAAAAGTATAGCAATTTGATTATGTGCAAGACATACCTGATAATGATAATAAATGACTATGTTACTAGTTTATGTATTTACTATATTATGCTTTTTATTGTTATGTTACAGTGTCCTCTTACAACATATAAAAAAAAAAAAAACGTTTGCTATAAAACAGTACGCCATAATATGCCAGCAGCAGCCTCATACATCTCGTGTTTACCGAGAACTGCATAATTTTCTCTTCATTTAATCTCCTGTTGTTTTTACAATAACATTTTATACAGGTCTGTAGCCTAGGAGCAAAAGGCTATGTCATAGCA
This sequence comes from Pteropus vampyrus, assembly GCF_000151845.1. NCBI lineage: Eukaryota > Metazoa > Chordata > Mammalia > Chiroptera > Pteropodidae > Pteropus > Pteropus vampyrus. Next base: position 13,963,635 of record NW_011888789.1, read on the forward strand.
TAGGTATGTAGTAGGCTACACTATCTACGTTTGTGTAAGTGAACTCTATGTTGTTTGCACAACAAAGAAACTGCCTAAAGATGCATTTCTCAGGATGTATCCCTATTGTTAAGCAGCACACAACTGTAGTCAGAAGTTCCAGCTCTACTATTTTCTGTGATCTCGAACAAGTCATTTACTCTAATTTGTTTATGGCCAAAATGAGTTTCATTTTCTCCATGTGCAAAATGAACATAATAATATTTATTAGGGTTACCATGAGAATCAAATGAAACGATGCGTGTGAAAAATTGCAATCTACATAATGCTAAATAAACATTTCTCACTAATGACTGTCCCAATCTCTAACTTTGGTTCTACTGTAGTCTCTACAATGTAAATTCGTCTCAAATCCATTGCTACTTAATTCCAATCCCTTATCTTTTCTTTCACTCAGAGATTATTTCCTTCTTTTAGAGGCCTTGGTTCTACTTTGCTCTTATTAAAAGTTGGGTTCTAGCCGGTCTCCTGGATGATAATTTGCCTTCGTAGATTAGTCACAAAGGCAAAGTAATTTTCGGAGAACACACGGCAACTTGCATCTTGTTTACGGGATATATTATAAAGCCTTTCTGTCTGATTTTCCTCATTTATCACTTTTTTAATTCCTTCATTGTGCCTATAGCAAGAAGACTATGCTTCTAAACAGTCCTTGGATACTCTTAAGCCTTTAAATGGGTTTAAAAGTCTACTGGAACATGAAAAATATTTATAGAACTGTAAAAGTACTGAAATGTAATTTTGAAATATATTTGTAGCCATTTCTAGGGAGCAGAGTAATGTTTCATCAAGGTTTATCTGGAGTCTTGTTTGTCTGCAAGATTGGTAGGACAGAAAAATAGAGATCTATGTGGACCTGTGTTAGACAATTTGTTTAAAATAAATTTATTTATTTAAATTAGTTTCAAGTATACAGTACATTGGTTAGACATCTATTTTGCTCATAAAACGATCCCCCAATTGCTACCTCCCTCCCCTGACTCTCCGCTTAGCCATCATATTAATGTTAATTGCATTCCCTATGCCATGCTCCCCATCCTCCTGCCCAACTATCAACTACTAATTTGTCCTTCTTTAATCCTTCACCCCATCTTCCAGCTCCCCAAACCCCCTCCCCTCTGTCTGTCACCAAATTGTCCATTACATTTGTGAGTCTGTTTTTGATTTGTTCTTTTTGTTCCTTAGATTCCACATATGAGTGAAATCATATATTTATCTTTCTCTAACTGACATATTTCACTCAGCACAATAACCTCTAGGTCCATCCATGTTGTTGCAAATGGTAGGATTTCATTTTTTTAATGGCTGAGTAATATTCCATTGTATATATGGACCATAATTTTTTTATCCAATCATCTGTTGATGGGCATTTAGGTTGCTTCCATATCCTGGCTATTGTAAATCGTGCTGCCATGAATATTGGAGTGCATGGATCTTTATGAATTATTATTTTGATTTTCTTTGGATAAATACCCAGAAGTGTAATTGTTGGGTCAAAAAATATATCCTTTTTTAATTTTTTGAGAAACCTCCACACTGTTTTCCATAGCAGCTGTACCAATTTGCAATCCTACCAACAATGTATGAGGGTTCCCTCTTCTCCGCATCCTCACCGACACTTGCTGTTATTTGATTTATTGATGATAGCCATTCTGACAGGTGTGAGGTGATATCTCATTGTGGTTTTAATTTGCATTTCTCTGATGTTAGCGACCTTGAGCATCTCTTCATATGTCTGTTAGCCATCTATATTTCCTCTTTGGAGAAGTATAGAGGAAATACAGATGGCTAACTGTGTCAGATGATTTTAACACCACCATTTAGCTTCCGCAGATTTTTGAGAACCATTCAGTTCAAACTAGAATTTTTCTTTTTGCAGATAAATATGTTGATTATTAAAATCTGTATAGATTTTCTACAGTTTTGTTTGTTTGTTGATGGTAAGGGGTAGTGGTAATATTAGGAATATATTGCTCCAGTAAAAAAAAATTTAGAAACCTACAAGATGCTGAATGCAGCTACAGAGCCTGGGTTAGTGAAAAGCACAACAGACAGGTAATTGGTGAAAAAACAATGAGATAACCATATGAACTCAAATATGGCTAAAATAGGTTTTCAATTTTTCATTTGTTATCATAGAAGGACTTCTTATTACAGTTCCTGCATCATCAATCTACTCAAAGCCCTGGACTCTCAGAGAACAAAATTATGGCAAAATTGGAAATCTCATAATGCAGCCTGTTTTGTGTGTGTGTGTGTGTGTGTGTGTGTGTGTTTCCTTTCCTAAAATGTTACATTTCTTTCAAAAAGATCCTTTCCAGCAAAGGCAGAGTTCATTGGCTATTTAGCTGCAGTTTGATAAAACTGGTAAAACCCTTTAGCTGAAAAGAAAGAGAAATAACTGATAAATTCTGCTGTGAAGCCATTAGTGATGGGAGATGTTGGGATTTAAGGCTTATTAGCAATTTTGTTCATTAAAGGCCGTATTTCTCTCTCAGCTCCTCCAGCCTCCAGGGATGATAGGAGGAGGACCGACTACCCTTTGTACTTTGCCCTTGTGTGTGTGGGTGAAGAGAAAGAGAGCCTTGGCAAACGCCAACTAATTCTGGAATGATAGTTGAGTTGTTCTCTTTCATTATTTAGCTGTGTCCCTTTTGCCTGGTCATCTCTTTTCCCTTCCACTGCTTTTCCAGGCTTCCTGAGACAAATCCAGTGCCTTCCCACCCATGAGTCAGCCCTAACCTTGGGCAAGAAGTAAAAACCTCGAAGACAGAGGAGTGTGGAGTCACCCTCCCAGACAGTCTGATTCAAATCCAAAGCCATTTCCACATGATCTTGGTTAACAAGGGGAAGAGGTTCTCAGTAGAATGTTCTGGCGTGTATAACATCTTGCTCTGCCTCAGCTCTGGAGTCTTCAATGCCATTGAACACCAGGTACAGTTCTGCTAGTAAACTCTCACCTTTCTTTATAAAACATGCCCCTTTTTCTCAAGATAAGACATTTTCGAGTCACCGACAGTGTCCTCCTCCAACTGGCTCCTCTCAAACCCTTAACTACCCAAATTACTTGACAATTGGCCCAGCAATCTCACTCCTTTCAATTTGTTGTAAAAATAAAACTTTCCCCACAAAAAGTTAAAATCAAATTTGAGCAAAGGTGTTTATTGCAGTATTATCTAAAAAGGAACAAAAAAAATGGGAGACAGCTACATACATATTCAATAATTAGACTGGTTAAAGCAGCCATGGAATGCTATGATGTTCACTTAGAAATTGGAAAAAAAAATGCTTTCTACATAATAAATGTTGAATGAAAAGTGCTAAACTCAGATTGCTTGTATACTGTGATTATAATGATATAAAAATTCATAAGTATATCAATAAGAGCTATAGCATGATTTATCAGGATAGAGGGAGTATGAATAGTTTTTGTTTTTTATTTCTATAACAAATTTGCCTTTAATGTAAAAATAATAACTTCACAATGCTCAAGCCATTGTAATTTCTCATTAAGTGTACTTTTTACTCACAATGGTTATAATCATTGGAATGTTTTTAACATATACTGGTATAATTGACCACATTTCCATCTACCCTTGTCAATGTCTTATCAACATTCAAAATGCATTTTTTTTTCATTGCAACACTTGCTAATTAGATGAGCAATACATGTTATTTCAAATTTTAAAACTTTATTTTGGTAGAAACAAATGCCATGGTAAATATCTGTACCTTTCATAATGTGGTCACTTTAGCTTTCTGTGTATGAATCAAGACTGCAGGGCCAGGTGGCAAATGCTGTCCAGACAACCAAACTGAGAAGGCTTGGAAGAAAGCTACTTCTGAAACTGGTTATGCCATCCAAATACACATAAACAACAACAACAAATCTTTATGATTTTTTAAAGATTTATCAATACCTAAAATTTGCAACACTTCTAAGAATTTAAAAAGACAGACACATAGCCGACTGAAGGGAACTTTTAAAAAATTCCCTATATGTTAAATGTATATATTGTAGAGTTTCAGGAGGGAAAAGAACCATTACTTTAAAAGAAGACATGAAAAAGAAATTATAATCTCTTTCAATTGCATGGAGAGTCATTCCCAGCTCTTTCTTGCATTAATATTTGCATTTTAAGCAAAAGTCATTACTTTCATTCAAACCACATCAGCTTTAAGCTTTCCAGATAGGCCAGAAATTACCAACTCTTCCATTTTAATTAAAGCCTGTGCCCCCAATGCCAGGCATTGCATGGGGGCAGACCTAGCTGCAGATTAGTTTCTTTTGCTGAAACAATCTCTCGGTACTCAAAGATATAGTTTAAGTGGAAATTCAGGCCAGCTTTCTATTTGGGGGGATAAAGAACAAGATAAACCTCTATTTCAGATGTATTGCTGTGAAAGAAGGGGGCGAAACACACAGAAATAGAATGCCTTTGTGCTTCACCTAAATAGCCACCTTCCATTATTACACATTACTGTAAAAAATTCACAACTCAAATTTGCTTCCAACAAGGCTCCTGATTTTTTGGTCTCGTGAAATGTGGAGATAAAGCAACTTTGTATTTGCATAATTCTCCAAACAGCCTTCAAAGTTTTTTCACATTTATCATCTCATTTTATCCTCAAATCACAGTTGTGAGGCTGGCAGGAGAGGTGTTATTTCAAATAAGCTTTAAGATCCATTCCTGATTTCCTAGTTAAGTCTTCTCCATCTTATTTCATCATAGGTATCTAATTATACCTCTTCTAGAAACCAGCTAAAATAAGCCAAGGACTATAAGAAAAAGGGAAAACCTGGAACAGACTGATAATTACAGAAGAGTGACTCTCACATGCCACCAATTTTGAGGTATTTCCATTTGAATATTTAAAGTGTTTCCACTCATTCTAGGGTAAAAAAAAGTAGTCGTTAGGTCCAGGACCACAAATGCCAAGGGTCTGACTCCGCAACTGCCCAAGAATGACTGGCTGATGAGAGATAGGGGTTCCATCTGTCAGGAAGAAGGAGAATGTGCCCTGGAAGAACTCACTTAACAATCCGAGGTTGAGGGTGCCAGGGCTCAGCCCTGGGAAAGCTGCAGCACAACTTCACTAGGAAGTCAAGGTCAAATGCAGATAAACTAAGAAGAAAACCACAAGTGTTAGAGAATTCCTCTGATGAGTGTGGCTACCAGAGTGATGTACCCTTCCTTATTACCACAAAAAGGAGATTTGATGCAGAAACCTAGAGTGGAAGATGGACCAACTAAACACCTAGGATGAGAAAACTGGCCCCTAGAGGAAGGCTTTACCAATACGAAGAAGGAAGAAATAAAACTCCGCTGGAACCACCCAAGGCCGCGAGTTCCAGATCTACCGAGGCTGCTGGGCCACGGAAATGGTCTGTAGTCCAGTCTTATAGATCAAATTGGATCAAAAGATCCTCAGAGGATTCTATAAAAAGATCCAAGGCCAATCCACACACACTGGGGATATGTGGCAGACTTCAATAGCCTTCTGTTCTGCCAAGGATGAGTGGCACCTAAGAAAAACTTCTATAATACAAAAGAAGACTTAAAAACTCTCAAGGAAGAGACATCAAGAATTTTTTTTCTTTGCAAAATATTATAATAAATAGAAGTAATTTTTAAGTGGCACATGTTTCATGCCGTTTAAAAAAATACAAACTGAGGATAAAAGCTAAAAGATGAGATAAGTCAGCTTATGAAGATGAAGATGTACTGTCTCAGTTAATAAAGCAAGGACACTAAAAATATCATTGATTAATTCTGAAGGTCTTTCACAGCAGTTCAAGAGCAGAATTAACACTGCAGATCAGTGTGAAAGTCAAGATAGAGAAACTTCCTACTATGCAGAGGAACAGGATAAAGAAGTGGGGGCGGAGGGATGATACTGAAGATTTTGCATACACAAGATCAGAACAAAAATAGTGTTGGCTTCAGTGGGAGAATAAATAGACAAATAAATAAAATAGAATAGAAATTTTAAAATAGACCCAATAATTTGGAACCAAAAAGAAACTAGAAGAATATTTCTAATTGTGTGATTAAAAAGTTTTCTAAACAACAAAGCGAAGAAGCAGGGCTGATGGATATGATTATAAAAACAAAAATATGTTTTTAATCTGAAATACATATATGGAAGAGGCAAATCACAAAGAAAAAATATTTGCAATGTGTAAAAAAAATGGTTTAATACCTTTAAGATAAAGAGTACTCTAACAAATTCATAAGAAAGAATATATTAAAATAGACAAAGGATATAAATAAGAATTGTAGAAATGCAAATAGCCAAAAGATATATAAAAAGTTCATCCAAGTTTTACCTTATATTTTTTAAACTAAAAAAAATGCATATTTGCACCTATTAAATTGGGAAAGATTTTCAAAACATACATGTCCATATTTGTGAAGATACAGAAAAGCTAAGACTCTTGTATGTAACTAGAAGGCATGTAAGTTGATAAAAGCTTCCGAATGGAAATTTTTCAATATATATTCAAAAGGCAAAAATTTGGGGGGGAGTAATCCTACTTCTATGAATCCAACAATCCTACTTCTGTGAATTTATATTAAGGTAGCAATCAGAGACATGTATTGCCTTTTATTTATAATAGTGAAAATGAGAAAATAAGTTAATTACAATAAATGAGAGAGATAAATATTATGATATAGCTATATAATAGATTACCAAACTGCCACCTAACAAGCATAGTAATACTCAGTGACATGAAAAATATCTACAAAATAATACTAAAAAAAACTAAGTTTCAAATCAGAATATAAATGATGCCAAATTTTTTAAATAAAAACATATATGTGTATATACATGTCTTCATAGATGTAGCAACAGTCTAGGAAGAAATACTCCAAAGGATTAACATTATTTATCATGGATCACAGATTATTTTAATTTTTCTTATTATGCTTTTTTCCTTTGATTTTCCTACTCCCTAACCGACCGAATCATTCCAGTAATTAAAGGAAAACATCAAATTTTTAAAGATTCATTCCAAAATTGATGATTTACCATTCTTATTGTCCTTCCTTAAGATGAAGATAATAAGTCTCAGAAAGACTAAGAGACTTACTTGAAATCCCACAATTAATAAATTCTCAGAGAAAAGGGATTATATCTGTTTTATTCACTGTTGGGTCCCTACTATCTATTACCATGCCTGTCACATAGTATATGCTCAATAAAGGTTTGTTGATTGAGTAATTGAACGTATGAATGAAAGAATGAGGCAATCCCAGAGAGAGTCCAAGACCCTTGATTAATTAAAGTGATTGTGTTACAATATTGTGTACATAAACGTTAAAGATTCTCTTCCACTCTGAAAATGAAATCGAACCAAACACCCATCTATTTCCATCTCTATACCCCACTGCTGCAGTGCAGGTCAGAGAGAAGCAGGGAACCTGCAGACCAGAAAGAGTTTTAAGCAAAAACTCCTGCAGGCATTTTGCAGAGTGTGCACATTGGAGGAAAAATTCTCAGCAGGTGAATTGATGAAGACTGAGCTGGAAGCATAAACTCTGAAGAAACTGAGGAATTGCTGCAGCTGGTACAAAAGTCAAGACAGAGTAATTCATGTTACCACAGACACTGTGGCACATGCAGATCCAGCTTTTTGAGGAAGAGGAGGTTTGGAACAAGCAGAGTCACTTCCTCCACTGCTTCCAAGAATCCCAACTCCTCAGATGCTAGCTTGTCAAAGTCTCATTTAACCTGTGGTCAGACATGTGGGCTGTAGTGACTTTAGGGTCTTATGTCTCTTAGTTTTTAATTATAGGATCCTGGGCATTTGTGCTGTTGTGAACTGAACTGTGCCTCCCTGAAAATTCATGTGTTAAAGCCCTAATCTCAATTTCACTGTATGTTGGAATAGGATCTTTACAGAGGTAATTAAGGTTGAATAGAGTCAGAAGGGTGGGGCCCTGATCCAATAGGACTAGTGTCTTTTTAAGACAAAGAAGACACAGTAGACACCTCTTCTCTTTCCACATGCACAGAGTAAAGGCTATGTGAGCACAGCAAGAAGGTGGCAGTTCTGTAAGCTAGGAAGACGGGCTTCACCAGAAACCAACCCTGCCGGCACCTCAATCTTAGCTATCTAGTCTCTAAAACTGTGAGAAATAAATAGCTGTTGTTTAAACCACCATTCTATGGTATTTTGTTATGGCGGCACAAACTAAGACATGTGCCATCATCTAAACTAGATGCTCTCTTGGGCTCGTTCTTTTTGTACACAATAATCAGTCCATTATTCGAAAGCAAAAAGGATAGCCTCAAAGTTTCTAGAACTGGGTCATTCATTTTTTTTTTCTGGAACATTTTTAAAAGAGCATTTGAAATGAGAAATGCTTATCTTAAATAAGTTCTAGGAAAAAATAAATTTTTGTTGGAGAAAAACGTATATGGTGGGATGTGCAGTATTCATGATTGTGTAAACATGTTTGCACTAAATCTGTACTTCTGTCTGCCTACACAAGTGACATCGATGCATTACAATTGTAAATCAAAGTCTTGTAACTCAAAAAGTTATATTACCACAAAAGCAGAGAGGAAACATTTTCCTCTGGTATGAAGAGGAAGCTAAAAATGTCTTCATGATGTCTGAGCATTTTAAGCAGAATCACATGAGAAATAAGAGAACACTGGAAGAAAAATAATGTAATATATCTCATCTAGGTCTCTCCCCCAAAGCCCTTTGTAAAGAACTTAAAATTAGAGATGAGGGAAAAAAATAAAGCCAGTGTGATAGGTAACTAAAGTCAGAGAAGACTGGATGATTTGAAGCAATGAAGCTATCAAATCCTTCTGAAATGTGTAAGTGGAAACACCACAAGCCAATCCTGGGCTATCATTACTTCTCAAGGTCTCTTGGTTTCTCTTATAAAATTTATGTCTAGAATAAGAAAAATTTTAGCACTTTATAAAAACATCACTGTGTGAAGTCTTCCAAGGTTAATCCCACCACTGCCATGGGCAATCATTAGTGCAGTCTCCACCTATTTGTTTGGAGGGAGACTTAGTCTATGCAGAAAACAAGATAGAATCTGCCTGCCTTTGTGGAATGAATGACTAGCTGAGCCAGACAGGACAGTCACCCAAATAACCATATAAGGACAGCAGCAGCAATGCTCACGTGTGGCCTCTTCACTCTGTTTACTTTGTCACATGATTAATTTATACTCCTTGATATGTATCATATAATTCTTCTCAAATTGAACTCGGTATGACTAAATCCTCAATTTCTAATTATTTTTATAGTCTTGACCCATCCCCACCATGCACCTTTAAAAGTTCTGCACATAACAGTTCCTTGATAAATGCTTGTTAACTATTTAAATGGCCAGGGGAACAGAAAATTTTTTGTCCTGTAATCTGTTTTTGTTTTATAGTCCCACTTGCTTATGTTTGCTTTTATTGCCTTTGCTTTTGGTGTCAAATCCAAAAAATCATTGCCGAGACCAATATGAAGAAGCTTACCCGATGTTTTCTTCTAGGAGTTCTATGGTTTCAGGTCTTACATTCAAGTCTTCCATCCATTTTGAATTATTTTTATGTATGGTGTAAGACAGGGGTCTAGTTTAATTCTTTCACATGTGGCTGTTCAGTTTTCTCAATACCATTTATTGAAGAGACTGTCATTGTATCCTGCAACTTTACTGAATTTGTTTATTAGTCCTAACAGTTTCTGGTAAAGTCTTTAGAGTTTTCTGTATATAATATGTCTCGTTTGCAAGTAGAGACAGTTTCATTTCTTCCTTCACAATTTGGATGGCTCACTTACTTGTTTTTTGCCTCACTTAATTGTTTTGCCTAGGACTCCCAATACTATGTTGAATAAGAGTGGTGAGAGTGGACATCCCTGTCTTTTTCCTGATCTTAGAGGAAAAGTTTTCAGTATTTACCATTGAGTATGATGTTAGCTGTGGGCTTATCATATATGGCCTTAATTATGCTGAGGTGTATTCCCTTTATATTCAGTTTGTTGATCATATGATTTTTATCTTTCATTTTGTTAGTGTGGTACATCACATTGATTGATTTCCAGATGTTGAACCATACATTCCTGGAATAAAGCCCACTAGATCATGGGGTATGATATTTTAAATGTATTGTTGAATTTAATTTGCTAATATTTTGTTGAAGTTTTTGCATCTATGTTCATGAGACACATTAGGCTATACTTTTCTTTTCTTCTAGTGTCCTTGTCTGTTTTTGGTATTAGGATAATGCTGGCCTTATATAGTGAGTTTGGAAATGTTTCCTTCTCTTCTATTTTTGGAAGAGTTTAAGAAGGACTGATATTAATTCTTATTTAAATGTTTGGTAGAAATGAACTTTGAAGTCCTCTGATTCTGGACTTTTCTTTATTGAGAAATTTTTGATTCAATCTCCTTACTCATTAGTTCAGATTTTCTATTTCTTTATAGTTCAGTGTTGGTAGGTTTTGTGTTTCTAGGAATTTATCCATTTCTTCTAGTTTTTTTTTTCCAGTTTTTGGCATCTAATTGTTCATAGTAGACTCTTATGATCCTTTGTATATATGTGAAATCAGCTGTAATGTCTCTTCTTTTATTTCTGATTTCGGGTTCTCTCTCTTCTCTTTTTTCTTGGTAAGTCTAGCTAAGGATTTGTCTATTTAGTTTATCCTTTCAAAATACCAGCTTTTAGTTTCATTGATCTTGGTATCATTGTTTTAGTCTCTATTTCATTTATATTCACTCTGATCTAAGATATTCCTTTCTTTTTACTAAAATCTTTGGCACAGCAAAAGGAAACCATTAAAAAATGAAAAGGCAACCTACGTAATGGGAGAAAATATTTGCAAATCATATATCTCATAAGGGATTAATATCTAAAATATATAAAGAACTCATGCAACAATAACAAACAAACAAAAAGTATATATAATCTGGTTTAAAATAAACAGAGTAACCATATAGACATTTATTTTTCCAGGAAAAAAAAACATACTAATGACTAGTGGGTACATGAAAAAGTGCTCAACATCACCAATTATCAGGCAAATACAAATCAAAACCACAGTGAGATATGACCTCACACCTGTTAGAATGACTTTCATAAAAAAGACAAGAAATAACAAGGGTGGGTGAGAATATGGAGAAAGGAACCATTATACACTGTTGGTGGGAAGGTAAATTGGCACATCTACAAGAAAACAACATGGAGATTCTTCAAAAATTATTAAAGATAGAACTACAATATGATCCAGCAATTCCAATTCTGGCATATAGCCAAAGGAAATGAAAATGAGAAATCAAAGAGGTATTTACATTCCCGTGTTTATTATAGCATTATTTACAATAACCAATATATGAAACAACCTAAGTGTACATCAGAGGATGAATGGATAAAGAAGATATGGTATATATTATTCAGCCATGAGAATGAAGGAAATCTTGCAAAGGAAAACATATTAATGGACATTAAGGGTATTACACTAAGTGAAGTAAGCAAGATATAGAAAGTGGTATCAACTATATGTGAAATCTAAAATTAAATAAATAAATATAAAAGTGGTTTCCAAGGACTGGGAGTTGGGAAAAATAGAGAGAGGTTAGTAAAAAGGTACAAGCTTTCAGCTATAAGATCAATACGTTCTGAGGATCTAATGTAAAACGTGGTGACAATACTTGATAACACTGTATTATATAATTGAAATTTGATAAGTAGAACTTAAATGTTTTACAAAAAAGAGATAAATATGATAAACATGTGAGGTGATGGATGTGTTAACTAGATAGGGGGAATCCTTTCACAATGTATAAGTATATCGAATCACCAAATTCATAAATATCTTATGAATTTATCAATTATACCTCGGTAAAGCTGAAATGAATGAATGAATGAATGAATGAATGGTCAGATGACTCAGACTACAGAATATAACTCAGATAGACCTGACTTTAAACAGCAATAAAAAAAAAAATGGACCACTAAAACGAACCAAAATAGTAGAATATCTGCTTAACAAATATATTCCAACTTATTAAAAAAAATTTATTTTTAAAATCAGTTTCCTCTGATACACTTGAAACGTGACTTTATTTTCAAAGATTTTATATCCATCCTATTTTCCATCCTAGGTACATATGACTTCTGTAATCTGAAAAAAAGTAATCAGCAAATTAAATTTTCCAGGAATATTTCTCAGCGTAAAATAATATACATAGAAAAACATGTCCATTTTTCCATACCCTAGTGTTTCTTCCATGTTCGAACTACATTTGTGAACACGAAATTCCCCAGCTGAAGTAGGGTGGGGCTGGGAATCCTCACTGCTGCTGAAATCGGAGGATTCAACCTCTAAGCTAGTAGAAAAATAGGCTAGTAACTTTGCTTCATTTAAGGACAAGGAGACAGATTTTTTTCTCTTGAATTCAATATAGTCAAGTACCCAGAAGCATATTTTATTTTTCCAGCAACATTTGTTTTGTTTAATACTATTCTTCAGACCTTAAGGGGAAACATACACGGGCTGCCAGCTGCAACTCGGCTGTCACCTGCAGCTCCACCACCACCTGGTTTTCAGTTTATCTGTTTACCTACTCAAAGTCCCACATTTTAGTCTGTTTGCAAGTTGCTTTGAACTGATAGCATGATTAAAGAAAAATTGGGGATTTCTGAAATAATCTATCCTCTATAGCCAGATGGTACAGAAAGATACACATGTTCAGTAGAAGATGATTTTATTCAATAAATACTCCACAGATGTTCCCAGAGTCCCTTTGTCACTCCTTTACTTCAGCTAGAGGAACCAGAGAGAGGCACAGCTGAATGGAGCCAGAGGTTTACATCTCCAGATGCTATGGAATGCAGAAGGCCCCTCTAGGGCATAGCAGACAGGAGAGTACTGGACTTCCTAGGTCCCACCTCATTGCCTTTGTCCTTCTGCATGCAGACCAGATCTGGAGTAGTTCTTTTCCTTCCAATTTTTCTCAAAATTTGGTTCCTGAACCACCTGATTCAGAATCATAGGAGGTTTTTATAAAGGAACATTTCAGACCCCATAATAAGAATTATTAGGGTTGGGTGAGCTAGAAATTAGGTTTTCACTACTCCCCAAGTGCTTAGAAGGCAAGTGGATTTTTGAAAACTATGGCTTTACTTTCTCACCTTTCTAATCCACTCCTCACCTCTCCCTTTCTATGGCTGCCAAACTCAGATTGAAAGTAAAAGAAAACAGACTGATAGAGCTATCTCCACCTTCAGCTGGATTGCACTTCAGTGTGAGGCAAAATCAAAAAGAACTAGTCTCAATGCCAATTTTCCTGGCATCTGCAAAAAGCAGGCTAAAAAGAGCAGAGCTTTAAAGAAGTCTGTTTTGGGCAGAGGCAATGTTCTGATACCTCTCAGCTCTCAAACTCTATGACCGCCATCTTTCAAGGCTCACAATCTTTTCTTTCTTTCCTCCTCCTGGTTTCCATCCTCCTCTTCCTAACTGCCTTCAGAACATTCCCCTTAGGACTTCTACCATCCTACTTGGACTCAATGCTTCCAAAGATAAGTTATTCTCTTTCCTCCTTGGCCTAACTCCCTTTTCAATGTCCCTATCTTTGTCTAGAATACCAGAAATCTTGCAGACAACCACACATAAAACGAAGTGAAGAAAAGATATTGGAATATACCAACCAAAAATTTTAAATCAGGATGATAAATATATTTAAGGAATTGAGAAAACATTACCAACATGAAACAGAAACATGGAATCATAAAAAGTAAAGCAGAAATATTAGATAGCAAGATTATACACTATGACCATGTGAGATTTATTGGTTTAACAGATGAAATCCATCAGTGTAATATACCACATATATGACATTTGAGCCATATGAAACTGCTATTAATGACAGGTGAAAAATGATCAAATACTGGAAATTTCATATGGCTCAACTTCGCTTTTCTTTGATAATAAGAAAAAATACATCTTGATTTTTTTTAAAAAAATAAAATCTTATGTGCACACAAAAACCTGCACAGATTTTTATAACAGCTTTGTTCATAATTTGTCAAAACATGGGAGCAACTGAGATGTCCTTCAGTAGATAAATGGATAAATAAACTGTGGTACACCCAGACAATGGAACACTATTCAATGCTAAAAAGAAATGAGCTTCCAATGCATGAAACGATATGGAGGCACATAAAATGCATATTACTAAGTGAAAGAAGCCAATTTGAAAAATCTACAGACTGTATGATTCCAACTATAGGACACTGTGAAAAAGTTAAAACTATGCAGACAGTAAAAAGATCAGTGGTTGCCAGGGGTTAGGGAGGAGGAGAGATGAATAAACAACACAGAGGATTTTTAGGACAGTGAAAACTCTCTATATGATATTATAATGATGGATATATGTCATTATACATTTGCCAAACCTATTGCCCTAAGGTTAATTACAGACTGTGGGCAATTATGATATCTCAGTGTAGGTTCATCAATGGGAGCAAATGTGACTCTCTGGTTGGCGATATTGATAGTGGGGAGAGTATGCATGAGTGAGGGCAGGGCGCATATGGAAAACTTCTGTACAACACTCAATTTTGCTGTGAACTTAAAACTTCTCTAAAACAGTAAAGACCATTAAATTTTAAAAAATTGATGTGGATGCCAAAATTCTTAAATAAAATTAACAAACTGAATGCAACATTGTGTTTTTTTTAAAAAAAGTGTATCATTATCAATAATCGATTATCTAAGAATTGCAAGCATGGCATAACTTCAAAAAAATCAATGTTATTTATCACATTAATAGACTAAAGGAAGAAAAAAATCATATCTCAATCAATGCAGAAAAGTCATATGATAAAATCTAGCATCTAGTTATACTTTTTTTTTTATTACAAATGGCTTTAATTTTTTAAAATACTTTTTTCAATTACAGTTGACATACGATATTATATTACTCTAAGGTATACAACACAGTGATTAAGCATTTATATAATTCATGAAGTGATCACACTGATAAATTCAGTACCCATCTGACACCATACATAGTGATTACAATACTACTGACTATATTCCCCGTGTTATTCAGGGGTCCCCAACTCCTGGGCTGCAGATTGGTACCAGTCCGTGGCCTGTTATAGGAATCAGGCCACACAGCAGAAGGTGACTGGTGGGCAAGCTAGCGAAGTTTGATGTGTATTTGCAGCCACTCCCCAGCTCAAGCATTACTACCTCAGCTCCACCTCAGATCATCAGGCATTAAATTCTCATAGGAACATCGGTCCCTGGTGCCAAAAATGTTGGAAACCACTGCTCTACGTTCCCATGACTATTTTGTAATGTCCAATTTGTGCCTCTTAATCCCCTCATCCCCTTCACACATTCCCCTCAAGCTTCCTAAATGGCAACCATCAAAAAGTTCTCCGTATCTAAGAGCTTGTTTCTGGTTTGTTTGTTCATTTATCCTGTTCACTAGATTCCCCATATAGGTAAAATCACTGCATATGTCTTTTTCTGTCTGACTTACTCCACTCGGTACAGTACGCTCTAGGTCCATCCATGTTATTGCAGATGGCAAGATTTTCATTCTTTTTTTTTTATGGCTGAGTAATATCCCATTGTATATATGTATCACTTCTTCTTTATCCATTCATCCGTTGGTGGACACCCAAGTTACCTCCATATCTCGACCTTTGTAAATAATGCTGCATTGAATATATGGATGTACATATCCCTTCAAAGTAGTGTTTTGGGTTTCTTTGGTTAAATATCCAAAAGTGGGATTACTGGGTCCCTCTTTGTCTCTTCTTATAGCCTTTGTTTTAAAGTCTATTTTGTCTGGTATAAGTATTGCTACCCCCAATTTTTTTTTCCATGTTCATTTTCATGAAATATCTTTTTCCATCCCTTTATTTTCAGTCTGTATGTGTCTATGGATCTGAACAGCATATATAAGAGTTTTGTTTTCCTTTCTATTCAGCCATCCTATATCTTTTGATTGGAGCATTTAATCTATTTACATTTAAAGTAATTGTTGATAGCTATGTAGTTACTGTCATTTTATTATTCATATTTTTTTATCTTGTTTTTTCTTCTTCTTCTTAAAAGTCCCTCTAATATTTCCTGCAACACTGGCTTGGTAATGATGAACTCCTTTAGCTTTTTCTTGTCTGGGAAGCTCCATGTGTCCTTTGATTCTAAGTGATAACTTTGCTAGGTAGAATAATCTGTAAGTCCCTGCTTTTCATCACTTTGAATATTTCATGTCACTCCCTTCTGGTCTGCAAAATTTCTGTTGAGAAATAAGCTGACAGTCATATGGGAGCTCTCTTGTAGTTAAATGACTTTTTCTCTTGCTGCATTTAAGATTCTTTTTGTCTTTAACCGTTGGCATTTTAATGATGATGTGTCTTGGTGTGGGCCTCTTCGGGTTCATCTTGTTTGGGACTCTGTGCTTCCTGGGCTTATATATCTATTTCCTTCACCAGGTTAGGAAAGATTTCCATCATTATTTCTTTAAATGGGTTTTCAATTCCTTGCTCTCTCTTTTCTTCTGGTACACCTGTGATGCAAATGTTGGTATGTTTGATGTGGTCCCAGAGGTCCCTTAATCTATCTTCATTGTTTTGGATTCTTTTTCCTTTTTGCTGTTCGGATTGGGTGTTTTCTTCTACCTTGTCTTCCAAATTGCTGATTCAATCCTCTGCTTCATCTAATCTACTGTTGATTCCCTCTGATGTATTCTTCAATTATTCTATTCTTCATTTGTGACTGGTCCTTTTTTGTGTTTTCTATCTCCATTTTTATGTTTCCTATCTTTTTGTAGAAGTTCTCACCAAGCTCACATAAACAGTATTTTGAACTCTGCATCTGGCAGATTGCTTGTTTTCATTTTGCTTAGTTCTTTTTCTAGAGCTTTGCTCTGTTCTTTCATTTGGGACATGTTTCTTTGTCTCTCCATTTTGGCTGCCTCCCTGTGTTTGTTTCTATGTATTAGGTAAGGCTGCTATGTCTTGCAGTCTTAGTAGACTGGCCTTATGTAGTAGGTGTCCTATGCGTCCCGACGGCAAAGCCTCCCTGGTCACCTGAGCCAGGTGCGCTAGGTATGCCCCATGTGTGGGTCGTGTGTGCCTTCCTATTGTAGTTGAACCTTGGTTGTGTTTGCATGTCAATAGGAGGGACTGGTCCACAAGCTGACTGGTTGTGAGGACTGGCCAAGACTACAGTGCAGGAGCTGTTGTGCAGGGGCTGACGTTATGGAGCAGGATTCACTATAACAGGGGTCTGGTGCCCTTTGGGTGTGTCATTTGTAGAGACGGTTGGGTGGTGCTCTGGTATGGTCTGAAGCTGGTCACTGGGTGTGTTGGTTCTGGAACCTCTTGGGAGGGATTCTGTTACAGGCCAAGGTAAGCCTCTGTGCCCTGCCCAGGGTCACTTGGTATGAGCTACAAAGTGACCTGTAGATGGCTGACACTTGTACTGAGCTTGGAGGTGCCTGAGAGAAGCTAAGCTGTGAACCAAGGCCAGCTGCCACTAGTGTCAGGCTTGGGGTTGCTTAGCAAGAGGTACAGGGCATGCCAAGGCCAGATACCTCTTATTTGGAGTTTGTGAACCTTTGAAAGATTTTAGGAAAGTCTGCAGCATGTGCCAAAATAGGCCATTTGAATGGAAAAGCACTGGAAGCAACTCGGGTGGATCCACAAATTGCAGGGCCAGGGGGAGGGTGTCCCAGGGAATCACCAGGGTGGGGGAAATAGTATTTGCCAGGCTGATGGAGACTTAGATATGGTGCCCACTTGTGTCTGCATACTGGGTCAATGGAGGGCTCAACAAAGAATAATAGCTTCTGCCAGTACTTCTGTCTGGGAGAGAGCTGCCTCTCCAGCCCTTGCCCTGCAGCACCTATTTATATATTTTTTAAAACTTAATAAACTAGGGAAAGATAAGAATGTTCTCATTTCCACATAGGTTATATGAAAAATCTACAGCAACCATTACACTTAATAGAGAAATTTTGATTGTATTCCTTTAAAGACTAGTAACAAGAAAAATATGACCACTGTCACTTTTGCTACTGAACATAGCACTGGAATTTCTCATCAACACCAAAAAGAAAGAAAAAGAAAAAAAGATCTAAGAATAAGAAGGGAAAAGCTAAATTTACTGTTTGCAAATAATAAAAACATTTATCTAGAAAAGCTGACAGAATCAATAGACAGACAATTAGAACTCATAAGAGAGTTTTGTCACTTTAATGGACATGAAGATGCACTGCCCAGTTCTTCTTCAATGGAGAACTTGTTGCCCTTGCTACTGGGAGTACTGTGAGCAGACAGCCTTAAACTAGCAATTCTTTGGAGGAGCTCCTCAACTACAAAGAGCTACCTTATGCAAGGTCAAGTTCTCCCCATGGTATGGGGAGAAAAGTACACAAATAAATAACAGAAGAGGCACCTTGCATAGACCAATTTGGGGAATGCATTATAAACTTTGGGTGTGATTAACTTATTTCTCTGCACTAGAAGTTAAATGAAATTTAACTTGCACAAGGTTATACAACTAGTATCTTGTACAGAGTTTGAACCCAGGTTTTCTGACTCCAGAGGCTAAAGTCTTAACTACAATGCCACAGGATAATTTCTCTTTACCATCATAAGATCAAAACATGTTGCCTGTTCCTACTTCTGTATGTTTGTTGATTCTTTTCCCAATTCCTGGGATACAAGTATGCCTTCAATTATATATTTGAGTATAATAACCCTTCTATATCTAGTCCAGTACATTGGGAGGCACAAGGACTGAATGAGAAGGATAAATGAATGGATGTTCATCGAAGGTGATGTCGGCATTTCATAAGGGAATAACCGAAGAGTACCGTCTGGCTGCTCTTTATTTTCGTAGCATCATTTTTTGTATCAATAACTCAATCAAA
>NW_011888789.1:13984127-14016957 GCF_000151845.1 Pteropus vampyrus
AAAAAACCACCAGCTTAAGTCATGTGGCATATGAATTATTTTGATTGAGTTATTGATACAAAAAATGATGCTACGAAAATAAAGAGCAGCCAGACTGTACTCTTCAGTTATTCCCTTATGAAATCCTGACACCACTTTGGATGAACAACCATTCATTTATCCTTCTCATTCATTCCTTGTGCCTCCCAACGAACTGACCAGAATTCACTCCACTACTTCTCTTCAGCTTGATATTTCTTGATCTTCTTCTGGCTTTATTATGTCTAATAGCACTCCCCTTCCTCAACAATTTGGGCTCTAGTACAGATGTACACAAACACAGGTTGTGCTAACAGAATAAAATTGGAGTTGCATTTTACCAAAGGCTATTTTCAGTCCAAGGACGAGTAGGTAGAATGTAATTTTGCAATCTGTTGCAAAGATTAAAACAGAACAGAAAGTTAGAGTCTGTTTTAAGTATAAAGATAGGTTAACATTCCAAAACTAGTTTCACAAGAGAAGTGGTTTAAACAATAATGGGGGAACATACTGTTAAAGGAGGTAAGGAAGAGGACGTGACTGCCAGTTGACCCCAGAGCTGGGCAACTGGAGACTTCTCACCCCCTCTCCTGTTCTTGGAATGTAAACTCTGCCTCCTGTTCCACAGTGGAAGCTGTTCCAAGGACATAGCCTTGAGAGAGTAAGGTGTTATGGAGACCATCTGGACTGAATACATGACTGAATGCAATTAAGGCCTCTATATAAACTTTTAAAATTCTGGTGGGGATGGGTACAGAGATCTACTCCTCTTGCAGCTGCCTAAGACAAGCCTTGTAAGTACGTTCTCTTATTTATTAAACCTGCCACCTACCATTCTGGAGTGGTCTGCCTCTTTCTTTGGTCCCTCATTGTCCTGCATGTATAGGGGCCAGTTTGCTATCGAATGTGTACATTAACTTTGAGATGCTGATTAATTTATGGTTACTTAACTCTAAAATGCAAAGATGGAACACAACAATTTTTAATGTCTCAATCAATATTAATACTCAGTGATTCATGATATAGACTTTTGGAAATGCCATGACAAATTTAGAGCACTAAATGAATATAGAAAAGAAGAAAGGTCTCAAACCAATGACTTCAAATTCTACCTTTAAATAAACTAGAAAAAGAAGAAGAATCCTGATGAAAGGAGAAGGAAAAAAAATGAATATTGAAGAGAAAATCAAAAAAGTTGAAAAGATAAAAAAATAGAGAAAAATCAATGAAAGCAGAATCTGGCGCTTTAAGAATATCAGTAAAATCGGTAAGTCTCTAGTCAGACTGATCAGCAGAGAGGGAGAGAGAAAAGATACAGATCACCAGTACCAAGAATGAGAGTGGTAACAGTATTACGGATTCTACAGATATTAAAATAATAAAGAACATTATGAGCAACTTTATGCAAATTAATGCTATAATTTTAATGAAATGAAAAAAAATTCTTAAAAAATACAAATTACCAAAGCTCACTGAAGAAGAGATAAACCAAATAGCATATCTATTAAATAAATTAAATTTGTAGTTAAGAACCTTCCTGCAAAGGAAACATCACACTCAGATGGTTTCACTGAGAAATTCAAACATTTAAGAAAGAAATAATACCAACTGTACACAAACTCTTCTAGAAAACTAAAGAGGAGGGAATATTTACCAACTAATTCTATAAGGCCAACATTATTCTGACACCAAAAACAAAGATATTATAATGAAAGAAAACTACAGACTAGTATTCTTCATGAATATAGATATAAGAATTAACAAATTTTTAGCAAACCAAATCCAACAATGTATAAAAAAAGATAATACATCATGATCAAGTAGGATTTACAACAGGAATGCAAGGTAGGTTTAGTATTTGAAAAATCAGTCAATGAAATTCACCATACCTGCAGACAAAATATAATAAAATAAAATAAGAAAATTTATTTTACATCAGTTACTGATTAAAAAATTTCAGCAAACTAGGAATAAAAAGGAACTTCCTCAACTTGATAAAAGCCATCTATAAAAAAAAAAAAAAACCTAAAACTAACATTGTACTTAATGGTGAAAAACTGAATGTTTTCCCCAAGATGCGTTAGGCAAGGATGTTTACTCTCACATGTTCTGTTCAACATTGTACTATAACCAATTAAACAAAACAAGAAAAAGAAATAAAATGCATCCAGATTGTAAAGTGAAAGATTAAGTATACAAATGGACAATGGCCAGATCATATACAAATATAGAACTCTGGCCCACAGCTGTCACAACAAGCTCTGGAAGTCAGCTTATTATCTGCAGTAACCAGTCCAGAAAGCCAACTACTATTTGTAGCAACCAGTCCAAGAAGGCAATTAGGTCATATCTGAATTTCTACCTTTTTCCAATGACAAAGCCTTCTCACTTCACTGTCTGCCTTTAAGTCTCTGCCAAATGCAAGTGATGGTGGCTGACTCCCTTACTAAGGGAATCAAGCTCTGAATAAATAGCCTTTGCTTATTCTCATTTGAGTGGTCTTCATTTAATTCCACAAGGCAAAGAAATAAAATTGTTTTTACTTACAAACAACACGATTATATGTCTAGAAAATACTATACAATCTTTTTAAAAAGCTTTTAGAACTAATTGCTAAATATTAGTTTCAGAATATAAGATTGATATTAAAAATCAATTGCATTTGTACTAGCAACAAACAATCAGAAATTGATTTTTTTAATTCTCTATTTACAATAAATCAGAAATATGAAATACTTAGGGATACATTTAACATGACATATGCAAGACCTATACAATAAAAACTTTAATACATTACTGAGAGAAATTAAAGAAGACTTAAATAAATGAAGAGATATACTGTATTAATGTATTACAAACTCAACATTGTTAAGATATAAACTTTCCTGTAAATTATATATAGATTTGATACAATTCCAATCAAAATCTGTGTAGATTTTTCACTTGTAGAAATTAACTGATTTAAAATGCATATTAATATTAATCTATCAGTTATATCTGTTATCAATTATCTATTTAGTTGGCATCTGCCTTTTAATAAACATTCTTTATGTACAGGTATATAAAACAGTAACACTCTGCCATACTAAATTATCATCCAAACATCATTTTTCCACAAGGAGATTATAAAGTCTTTGATGAACGCATTGCTGAAATCCTAATATTTAACTACAGCCATATCGCTGGCCGGTTCAACCAGGCTAGTGAACCTATTAGAAATAAAAAAATAAAAAGGACATGTTTGCTAGAGTCCAGCAGGAATTCACTGTTTGTCAAGCTAACATTTCCTAAAAAAAAAAACAAAAACAAAACATTTCAATAAATGTTAAAGTGTTTCAAAGCCACCCTGGACAGTCCAATCTTTATTATAATACCATCTCTCTGGTTCTGACTCTTCCCTATATAAGATCCTTATGATTACAACACAGATAAACCTTGAAAACTTTATGCTAAGTGATTGGGCCTATTTAGATAATCCAGGATAATCTCCCTATCTAAGGGTCAGGTGATTAGCACCTTAATTTCATCTGCACCCTTAATTCCCCCTTGTCATAACATAATATATTCATGAATCCAGGGATTAGCCTGTGGATTTTTTTTTGGGGGGGGGGGTCCATTATTTCTGCCTATCACAGCCACTAAATCAGAATTTTTGAGTGGGACTAGGGAACCCATATTTTTAATAGGTTCCCCAGGTAATTCCTATAAACATTCAGATTTGTGAATAACTGATCTCACACCTATTTCTAATTTAAAAAATCAAAGAAAAGAAGAAATAACAAGAATTACAATCAAGAATGAAAGAAAGAAAGAAAGAAAGAAAGAAAGAAAGAAAGAAAGAAAGAAAGAAAGAAAGAAAGAAAGAAAGAAAGAACTAGAGAAAGAAAGAAAGAACTAGAGAAAGAAAGAAAGAACTAGAGAAAGAAAGAAAGAACTAGAGAAAGAAAGAAAGAAAGAACTAGAGAAAGAAAAGAAGAAAGGAAAGAGGAAGGAAGGAAGGAAGGAAGGAAAAGAGAAAAAAACACTTTTCTACACTATATAACAACAAAAATAAATTGATACTACATATTGAAAAGGCATAGTGCAATCCGGGAAAAACCCAACTCAGAATGACCAGTTATTGAAAAAAAAAAATGCAGTATACTTAGAATAGTCAAAACAACTTTGAAAACAAAAAACAGAGTTAGAGGACTTACACTACATTATCATAAAGCCACAGCAATCAAGAAAGTATAGTATTGGCATTAATATAAAAAATAGATCAATGAGAGAGACTAAAATGGGCAGAAATAGACTCACACATACATGGTCAATTAATTTTTGGCAAAGGTACAAAGGTAACTCAGTGGAGAAAGGATAATCTTTTCAACAAAAGGTTTTGGAAAAATTAGATACCATAGACATAAAAAAAAGAAAAGAAAAGAAAAAAAGAAAAGAAAAGAAGAGAACGTCAAAATGGATCTTAGACCTAACTGTAAACCTAAAACAAGGAAAGTTCTAAGGGAAAAAAATAAGATTTTTGAAACCAATAATTAGGCAAAGATTTTACAGATATGAGACAAAAAGTATAATCTATAGAGTGTGAACAAATGGACCATTTGTACTTAATTAAAATTAAAAAGTTTGCTTTCTAAAAGACATAGTTAAGAGAAATAAAAGACAAACTACCACCTGAGAGAAAATATTTGCAAATCACATATGTGATACAAGACTTGTGTGCAAATATATAAAGAATTTTCAAAAGTCAGTAATAAGAAAACAATCTGATTTTCAAAAAATAAGCAAATGATTTAAAAAGATATTTCTCTAGTGTCAAACAAGCACATGAAAACATGCACAAATCATGTGTCATTAGGAAAATGTCAATTAAAACTGTGGTATCTAATAGATACCACAGTACATCTATTAGAATACTAAAATAACAATGATCAACTATACCAAGTGTTGACAAGGATTTGGGGGAATGTAAAATAATACAATGACCGGAAAACAATTTGGGAATTTCTTAACAAGTTAAATGCACACCTACTGTATTAGTTTTTTAAAAACTGCCATAACCAATGTCACGAACATAAATTTATTTTCTCACAGTTCTGTAAACTAGAAGTCCAAGACCAATGTGTTGGAAGGTTTGATGTTTTCTAAGACGTCTCTCCTTAGCTTGTAAATGGCTGCCTTCTCCCTATGTCCTTACATGGTAACCCCTCTGCTTATATTATCTATATCCTAATCTCCTCTTCTTGTAAGGATATCAGTCATATTGGATTAGGGCCAACTCTAATTACCCTATTTTAACTTAATTACCTCTTTAAAGGCCTTATCTCCAAGTACAGTCACAATTTGAGATACGGGGGGTTAGGAACTCAACATATAAATTTTAGGAAGGCACAGTTCAGCCCATAACACCTACCATATGATTCAACCATTCCATTCCTATCTATTCACGCAATAGAAATGAAGCTTTGGTCCATACAAAACTTGTACATGAAGTTTATGGCAGCTTTATTTGTAAGAGCTAGAAACTAAAAACAACCCACATGTCCAACAAAAGGTGAATGTATAAACAAATTGCAACATATCCACACAACAGAATATTATTTAGTAATAAAAAAGACTGAACTATTGATACTCGTAACAATATGTATGAATCTGAAGTGAAAGAAGCCAGACAAAAAAAATTATGTATTATTTGATTCCATTTTATATTTATATAAAATTTCAAACAATGTAAACTCATCGATAGTGACAGAGCATATCAGTTATTTCCTGACACAGTTGAGGGTGGGGAGAGTCAGCAAGGGGGAATCGCAAAGGGATACAGAAAACTTTTAGGAAAAATAGATACGTTCTCTAGCTTGATTGTGCTGAAGGTTTCACAAGCATACACGTATATAAAACCTTATCAAAGTGCGCATTTTGAAAATAGGCACATTAATGTCTGTCAATTATACAAAGCTGTTGAAAAAATGACTCCCAAGTCAGGCAAGAAATGACACACTTTTCCCAGAACTGTCCTCAAGTGAAACAGTAAAAATAGCATAAGAAAGGTTAAGATTTTCATTCATTTATTATACAAGTATCAATCCATGCCATCTTAGTAAGAAAGATGAGACATGTGCTGGATATCCTTTACCCCACCAAATCCACATTCCCACCTCACCCCACTATTCTGTAAGCCCTAAGGTGCTGAGCTTTATGAACTATTCAACCAGGCTTCTTGTCTTCTGACCTTTGTTTAAGTTCTAGCTATTACAGGCATGCCAACAGGGCCAGCTACATGGGTATGTATTCTGAAAATAGTGCATTCATAGAAAATTGGAGGTATAGGCCAACAGATCAAGAAACAATTGCTTTTGAAAAGATAGTTTATTACTCACAGTTCGCAAGAGGAGAGAACACACTATACCATGGTGACCACACAGAGAACCCCCTGGGTTGGTCATGAGGTGGAGGGAGGGAGAACTGTGGGCAAGAACCTTTATCATTGTGGTTTCCACAGGAAGGAATGGGTGAGGCAGGGTAAGAAGGCTTAGGATTGGCTGGGACAGAGGGGTTGTCTCTAGTTGTCTGGGATGATTAGGACAGGTACATACCTATCCAGGATGTGAAAGCCTGATTGGAAAAAAAAAAAAAAAAAAGTGATTGGGTCTGCAGACTCTGGATTAGTTGGTTTGTATTTAAAAAGTGCCCCTGAGAGGAGGACTCCTCCCAAGGTTGGGGGCAGAGCAGGGCAGGAAGCCAAGGTAAGGTGACACAGGCATATTCTCGGGTTGTCCAGAACAAGGCCTATCCAGCATATATATGTAGGGTGCATATTAAATCATCAAATTTACAGAAGCTGGCAATATGGTTAATACAGTGTGCAAACCCATGCAATCAATCATACAGCAGGCCACAGCACTCAGAAAGATCTTGCATTCAGTTTAATACTGAATGCAAGCTGTCACCACCTTGAAATTCTTAATAATTTTTTCTTAACAAGGTCCCATTCATTATGTAGCCGGTCTGCGTGGGAGAGCAGGCCAAGAAAGAATTTAAGGTATCTATTCCCAACTGTTCACTCCATCCCTGCCAGGCCATGCTTTTCCAGTGCCTGCCATTTTTCCACCGTTAAAGGCCATAGCTCTTGTCACGTGGCCCTCTCCAGCTGCTCCAGTTCCCCCAGGTTCCAAGGACCACACGGCCCCTATGACTCCTGGGATGGTAAATTGCTGTTGTAAACCCAAGGCGATTCACTACTCCTTGCTGGTTTTACTCATCTCACCTTTGCAAATATCTTTTCATCTGCTCTCATCAGCCACCCCCTCCTGTTTCTAGCCTGGACCCTGACAGAACCCCGTGAGTGAATGGATGTGCAGGAGGAGAGGGAGGAGGCCAGGATGATATTCAGAGAGCACGGGAGGAAGTACAGATTCGACAGGTTCCAAAACCACATTACAGAGTAAAAGGCAGCATGGAAGCTAAAAGGCACTAGGAGTTTCTAAGCAATTCAGCCTAGGAAAGCCCAGCGTTTCTAAAGCAGAGGGTATAGTTTGAAAACAAATAACCACAGAAACTACACTGGGGGAATAATGGACAATTTAACAAGTGATTTCAAATATATTATTCTATCTCCTCTAATCTTCTAAGAACCCTGAAGCTCAGAAAGGCTGAGCAACCTGCTGAGGTTACACAGGTCCCTCATCTTGGCTCATGGCTGAGTGGGGGCATCTTCTGCTCCCATCTCCCCTTTTCTACCTCTAGCCCTCCAAGATGTAAGCTCTTTGAGGGTAGGGACTAGTCTGAATTGTTCACTGAACCTCCAGAGCTCAGAACAACGCCTGACACACAGAAACTTTCAATAATATTTATTAACTACTGACTCTGAGGCCAGTGAGTCTTTCATTACACTGCACAGTATGTCTCAAACTTTTTGTATTAGCCTGAGAAACCTACATTCTTCTTTGTACCATATAGACAGGGAAGCTAAAGAAGGTCAAGCCTGTACCTTGGTGCCCACTGGCCAGTTCACCTATCAGGTCACTGTGAGCACCTGCTGGCTTAACTGGGAGAGTCACTACACAGCAGCAGAGCAATGCCTCCAGGTCAAGGTGGATTACTTCAAAATACACTAGTGTTGCTGCCCAGACAACACACGCAGTGAGATCATTTCTTCTGAGATTATGGAGAAAGTCCATGCTGGGACTATATACGGGGGTAAAACAAGGTATAACACATTCTTAAATTAATTTTATATTATTTTATCTATAATAAAAATGTTGTTTCACTCAATTTTCTACACTTCTGTATTTGAGCTATACTATGAGCATATGTTGACCATGCGAAATTGCTACTGTTCTAAGTGAAAAATGATCAAATATTATCAATTTCATGCAGTTCAATTTTTATAGTTATTTGGTAATCAGAAAAAATACACCTTGATTTTCAAAAAATTGAAAACTTACATCCATACTAAAATCCGCACATGGATGTTTATAGCAGCTTTATTCATAATTGTCAAAATTTGGAAGCAACCAAGATGTCCTTCAGTAGGTGAGTGAATAGATAAACTATGGTATATCAGACAATAAAATAGAATCAGAGCTAAAGAAAAATGAGCTGTCAAGTCATGAAAAGACATAGAGGAAACTTAAATACATATTACTAAGTAAAAAGAAGTCAATGTGAAAAGACTATATACCATATGATTCTAACTCTATGACATTTTTTAAAAGGCAAAACTACAAAGACAATAAAAAAAAAAAATCAGTGGTTGCCAGGGGTAGAAGTGGGGGTGGGAGGGGTGGATGAATAAGTAGAGTACAGAGGATATTTAAGGCAGCAAAAATACTCTGTACGAGATTATAATGATGGACATATATCATTATACATTTGTGCAAGCCCATAGAATCTACAACACCAAAGGTGAAGCCTAAAGTAAACTAAGGACTTGAGAGGATTATGATGTGAAAATGTAGGTTCATCCTCTATTAGAAAAAGAAATATTCTGGTGAGTGATGTTGATAATGGAGGGTATATGCATATGCATGTGTGGGATCAAGGGGTATATGGGAAATATCTGTACCTTTAGCTTAATTTTATTGTAAACCTAAAATTATTCTAAAAATAAAGTCTTTAAAAAAATAGCAGACTGTAAGCATTTCTGTTTATCCTGAATTAGCTTCCTTATGTCGATTTTTACAATTCTAAAATAATCTAAGCATTAAAAAAAACTTGCCACTTGCAACCAAGATATCCTTCAACAGGTGAGTGAATAAAAAACTGTGGTACATCCATAAAATGGAATATTTTTTGGAGAAAAAAAGAAATGAGCTATCAAGCCACAGAAAGACATGGAGAAA
Organism: Pteropus vampyrus; assembly: GCF_000151845.1. Classification (NCBI taxonomy): domain Eukaryota; kingdom Metazoa; phylum Chordata; class Mammalia; order Chiroptera; family Pteropodidae; genus Pteropus; species Pteropus vampyrus. The sequence goes on from NW_011888789.1 coordinate 13,993,487, forward strand.
ACTTAAATGTGTATTACTAAGTGAAAGAAGCCAATCTGAAATTACTGCACCATTTATGATTTGAATTATATGACAGTCTGGAGAAGATAAAACTATGAAGATAGTAAAAAGATCAGTGGATGTCCAGGGCTTAGGGGAAAAGGGATAAATAAGTGGGACACGAGGGATGCTTAGGGCAGTATAACTATTCTATACGGTACTGTAATGGTGGATACATGTCATCATACCTTTGTGAAAACCCATACAATATATCACACTAAGAGAAAACCCTTAGGTAAACCATACAGACTTTGGGTGATAAAGATGCGTGAACATAGGTTCATTGATTGTAACAAATATATCACACTAATGCAAGATGTTAATAGGAGAAAGTGTGGGGTGAGGAAATATAAGGGAACTCTTTATACTTTCTGCTCAATTTTTTTATAAACCCAACACTTCTCTAAAAATAAAAGCCACTAATTAAACACACACATACACAAACACACACACACACACACACACCAGGCACCTTGCCTTTCATCACCAGGTACAAAGACTAAAGGGCAGGTGAAATCCAAGGGAGAGAATGCATAGGAGAGGCTGAGTGCAGCTGGAGGGGGCTGTAGGCTCTCAGTGTCCACGGAAAGGGCCCTCAAGGCACAAGACAACTCCCTAAGACATGCTTCATCAATTTTCCAATCTGCCTATGGCTGACCTTTCTTTCCTAATAGCATGACTTAACAACACCCTTGAAATCCTTTTGCGAATTTGCTATCTCCTTTCAAGCATTGCAAATTTTCCATTTGGGGGTGTTTCTAAAGCTCTGGTGACATCCAATCTTTTCTCCGAGTCATGCCTAAAAGTCCAACACTTGCAAGCATTTCCAAGTAAAATGAATAGTTCGTGACAAGCAGTGTCCCAAATGTTTTCAAATCGGCAGGACTGTCAGGACTAAAGCCATTGATTTTTATCTAGGTCATTTTTCTGGCCCTGGGGTTTCTCAAGGTTGAGGGGTCCCCTGAGATGTGACATCTGTAATTATAATCTGTCTGGATTCCTCATTTCACCTTCTTTAGGAAAAGTGTGACAGACTTGCCCCTCTTTTTGTTGTCTTGATAGAAGCACATATTTGTGTATTTTCTGCCCCAGTTCTGTATTCTCCTCAAGGACATATGCAAGCTTCCATCAGTGGAAAACAAAACATGTTTATTTCTCTCCATTCTCCTGTATTCTCATTCAGTTAAACAGAATGTCCATTTTCACAGAAGAGAATTTCCTCTGGAAATAGTTATCTGTGGGTTGATTTAGGAGAGGTCAAAAGGCCATTTTTATTTTTACCTTACACAGAATTTTTTTGACTAAGACATAAATACAATTAGGTAAAATCCATTGATCCATTCATGTTGGTGCATAACCTGGCATAGTGCTAGGATAATGAAACATGCCAGCTTTATCAGGAGGTCAGGATACATTAAGGAGGGAACTGCCCTCAAAAGCATGGATGAGAAATAGTTTGTCTGCACCATAAGCTGAAGAAACTCCATTGGCATTTAGAGGCATTGGGATCTGACCTGACTTAAACATTAAGTGCTTCGGAAATGTTTTTACTCAATACACTTCAGAGCACTGCATGTCTCCACTATGGATATTAACTCAAACCTGGGGCACCTAGACAGGAAATATACACACATTATGTTGCATTTCACAGAGAATCCTACCAGCCAAATAATCCCAGGCACTATCTGCAGGGGGAACCAATGGTCAGGCTGCTACATCAAGCTTCTTCTGGAGGAGTTTGCTGGGGCTTTTTTTATTGCCTTATTGTCAATAAGCTAAGAAATGGGAGAAAGACATCTAAGGAAGAAGCAACAGGCCCTTCGATAGCATATAATGTTTGGACCAGAAAGGCACGTGGTGGCATGGTACAAATACACACTGTCCCCTGACCCTTCCAACCTCCCTTTGCCTCCCCTGAAGCCTCAGTTCTCTCCTCGTTGGCTCTGTGTCTCAGCTGGGTACCAGATGACCAGATGTGTGACAATCGTGTGACAATAGTTGTATGACAATAGTTGTGTTAGTGGTTACAGATAGAATAGCGGGGAGATTGGAGAATAGTGACAAATGAAACCTCTTCCTCTTGACAGCAGGGGAGGAGTGGAAGGTCCTGGAATTCTCAGAAGAGGGAGAGTAACAGATGCAGAAATACTTTGTCTCCACAAAGCCCTTGGGAGTCCTCTCTGAGCCTCCATTTCCTAATCTGCTCATTAAGGTCTCATCAGTTCTATTTTAGATCCTGTCATAATGGTCACCACTTCCCAGACCCTTGCCAATCACACATCAATACTGGACTTGGCCTTGAAAGCCCTAACCTGGGGCTCATATTTATAGCCATGCATTCCATCATATCACCTAACCTGGGGCAGAGCTCTATGACCAGTCATGCCCAATGTTTTGAACGTCCCTATAGTGCACTCCTGTGAGGAGGCCCTTACACACCTAACTCCTCAAAACGTAAATAGAAACTCCACTGGATCTGCCCCATCAGGCATTCCCAGGAAAGAACTAAAAGGTGTAAGGTGCATGATCACCAGACCATAAGACTGCTTTTTATTGCCTATCTAGCCAACATACTTAACTTGCAAATTTACGTTACAGAAATTTAATTCAGAGCATCAGCTGTCCCTAGGCCAAGGGGGGGAGATTAGTGTCACACCTGCTTCCTCTTGGGAGCTTCCTTTTTACTTCGACTGGCTGCACTGATACAACAGCTGGGAAGCTGTTCTCATCAGTGGAATAGAGTATTGATTTAAAAGTCTGAGGCTCTGGAACTCAGGGTATAAACTTTCTCCTCAGATTTATTTTATATAATCCATTGCATTAATGTTGCATATAAAAAATTCCCCATACTTTATAATAAATATTATCCATTCTGCAAATTGCAAACCAATGGCATTCTTGAGCATCCAAAGTGATGTTTTATACTCCATTCACTATCACCACATGTATCTTCCAGTTTATACAAGATGCTGCCTACACAGATTTTTGTCTTTTCCTACTACAAAATGGACGTGAAATGCAAAAGAGATGCTTAAAAACATAACCATGACTTTAGAGTTTCTTTTCCTGTTCTTTGTTTTTCTCTACTTTCTTTTCACTCAGAATCTTAAATAGCAACTCAGAAGTATGAGAAAATAGCGAGGTTTATGACATGATCCCTCAGCACCAGAACAACCTCTCTCGGCCTCTGGCTGGTTGTCAGGGGCAGGAGAACACAGAGGTTTCCATATTTAACTTGCCTTGAAAGCCGCATCTGAGCAGACAGGCCGCATCCACAGTGGATCATACATCTATAGTGAAATGTGCACCTGCACAGGTTCCAAGATGCACTGCGGAAAGCGATGCTGGGCCCCACTGCTGGCTGTCCTGCTCTTTACGTTACATGGGCCTCAAGTCCTCCCTCACCTTTTCCCTTCAGAGAAATGGTGCCTACAAGATTTACTCAGATCAGCGCTGCAAATAAAAGCAAGAACATTGATGTTCCGTCTCAGGATGTTTCTTTGTGTAATGTTTAGCACAGGAGGAGAAAAGGAAGGTGACGAGCAAGTGCTTAAGTCAGCAATTCACAGAGTTGTCTGCTAACCACAACCCTTGAATTTCACCAAGCCCTTTATCACTGTCTCAGTGGTCTTAAAAAACAAAACAAAACAAAAAAAAAACTTTCAAAACTGCAGACCTACAGTTCTGCCTTCAATGCACTAATTAGAATAGTGTCTCCTTTCCTCTCTAGCCCCACCACACACAGCTGCTGCAGAGACAAGGAGGTAAAGGTTCCTGGATTTGCAAGCCTGAAGCATTTTTCACAGTGTTCCTTTTTGCTTCTTCATCAGATCCAATCTGGTATTCTTTTCCATTTCAGCCAAAAGTCATATTGTTTTATCTCTTCCTTTTGGGTGTCGAGAAGCTGCATGAAGTTCTTGGCCAAATAGCCACCTGCTATTCTAGGAGAACCGACCAAAGCCTAGGCAGGATTCACTTCAGCACAAAGCCTTCCGGCCCCATGCAGTACCTCTTCCTCCTGAGTTGGTCAGTTCTCCTGGTCTCCACCTCCAGGAACCCCGGGCTGGTACCTGTGGCTGGCCTGCCTCCAGGCTCACTCCCCTCAGTACAGACGTGCTCCAGCAAAGCCAGGCTGCACACCATTCCCAAGGACTCTGACTTAAGTGCTTTTGTGCCACTGGCCTTGAGTCTCCTTTTCCCATCTAACTGCTGAAACCTTCTTCACACTTCACAGCCCACTCATCTCTCCTTTGTGAATTCAGCCTTATGATCCACCACACCCCACATCCTGTCCCACCAAAACACGGTACCAGCACCTCTCTAGGCATTATGGTGGCTCCAACCTAACATTTGGGGCAACCTGATGTGTATAACAGTCGTGCACAAGTTCATCCCAGCCCTCCAGGAGCCTCCATGCAGTCACAGGAACAGCGCCATTCACCTTGCATTCTTGGGTTCCAGGCTCAGTGCCTGGGACAGTCTAAGGCAATGGTATATGCTCGTTGAATTGAAGAAGACACAATTGAATTCAACTGCCTTGTCACTTGTCCCTTCTCAGACAGAGAAAGGGCAGAATGTGACAGTACCAAGGAATTTTTGGAATTTGTGGAATTTCCTAAATAACAGGGCATTTCAGCTGGGCATATTATGTAACTCCTAAAGTTCCTCAAAGGACTAAGTGCAAAGTCGTGATACAGCAGACCCTCTCCCTTACCCGTGGTTTCACTTTATGCAGTTTCAGTTACCCACAGCCAACTGCAGTGCAAAAATATTAAAATCCAGAAATAAACAATTTATAAGTTTTAAATTGCATGCTGTTCTGAGTAGCGTGATGAAATCCCACGCCATCCTGCTCTGTCCCACCCCGGACATGAATCAATCCTTTGTCCAGCGTCTGCACTCTGTTTGTGCTCTTGCCTGTTAGTCACGTAATAGCCAACTCGATTATCAGATGACTGTCACAGTATCACAGTGCTTGTAGTCAAATAACCCTAATTTTACTTAATAATAGCCCCAAAGTGCAAAAGTAGTGATGCTGGCAATTCAGATATGCCAAAGGGAAACCATAAAAAGCTTCCTTTAAGTAAAAAGGTGAAAGTTCTTGACCTAATAAGAAAAGAAAATCACACACAGAGGTTGCTGAGATCTACAGTAAGAACAAATCCTCTATCCATGAAATTGTGAAGACAGAAAAAGAAATTTGTGTTAGTTTTGCTGTTATGCCTCATACTGCAAAAGCTACGGCCATAGTGTGTGATAAGTGCTTAGTTAAGATGGAAAAGGCTTGTGGGTGGGAGACATGAACAGAAAATGTATTCCAATGGACAGCAACGTGCTGTGGCAGAAAGCGTTGAGCCTATAAAAGACTTCAGCAAGGGATTCCTTGAAACAAGTGACACCAAGCCATTTATTGCACATAAGGGATGGTTACACAGGTTCCGGAATAGGTTTGTACTGAAAAATAGAAAAAATACTGGAGAAGCTGCATCTGCCAATGAAAAAGCTGTTGCCACATTTCCAGCAAAGTTGACGCAGTTGATTAGTATTATCCGCCGTTTCAGGCATCCACTGGGGGTCTTAAAACATATCCCCATGAATGAAGGGAGACAGCTGTATCTACACTTAAGAGTCATTATAAAAATGATGTGAGATGATGCATATCAAGATTGGCACAGTGCCTAGTCCTCAGTAAATGGAAGCCATAGCTACAAATAAGATCATGGGTAGAGAAGCATATCAGGCAAAGAGTCAGTCGGCCAGTCCCACACTCCTTACCTGCAACATCCTCCACATTGAGATTGGTTTGTTGGTAAATACACTAGGATGGGAAATGGGGTAAGACCCCAGAGTCCAGGCCAAACCTTCATCAAGGCGTGAGCTAGGTAGGAAGCAGATGAGGGTGCCAAGGGTGCTAGCAGGTTATACTAAGCTGAGTTCCTAGGGAGGCAATGTCAATGATGCAAGCCTGTCACCCTCTCCAGGATTTTGACTATCTCTCAGATTCACAGCAGTAGAGCAAGAGAGCACAGCATACACCAAACAACCTGGGGGGACCACTACTCCAGGCTGAGGGACGGGCTCTTTGCTCATTCTCCCTGACTCCTCTGTGTCTGTGCAAGTCTTCAAATAACTTTAAATCCAAGTTTGAACCAGGGCAGCCATATTCAGAGACCCGATCTGCAAGTTAATGCCTCACACACTTCTCAGGAAGAACTTTCTAGGGTTCTTGTCCTACTCCCTTGGGAAATATTACCAAGTCTCACAATGGAATGCACTCTCGCCAGCCTGCATGGCTCTGTTCCAAGGTCCGAATACCAAGCTGTTAATGTATGACACCCCACAGTGGGCAAGACATCTTATTTTTCAAGCCCTGCTTGCAAGCTATATGAAAAAAGATGTTGCTAAAAAAGCAGAAAAGAACACTTAGAAACTAATAAACATCTCTACTCCATGACTGATTTTACCTTGAAGAGCTGCCTTGAGTTTCCATATGCTGCATAAATCCACCCTATTTTAGAGCCACTGAGGTCCCCACTGCATAGTCCTAATCACTTCCAACTTCTGTCGGCTCTGACAGAGGAAAACTTCACCGACAAAGTAGATAATTTTACTTGCTTTCCCAAAGCATCCCTCGGCTGAGATTAATTTTCTCTTCCCTTTACTGCTGTTGCTGCTATTTCTCAACTTTACTTCCTAGGACTTCATCCTGAGCCAACGCAGTGTTTTATCAGTGAATAAAATAACAGTGAAATTATAGGCAGTTTTAGTGTACAGACCAACCTCCACCCATCCCCCTTCTCCATTTTAGGTTTCTGAATTGTTCCTACCATTTAGAGGGCTTTTTTCACACCAACATTTCCTCAATTGACTATGAATAAGACATGTTCCCAGTTCACACCTAGTTTAGCTAATCTCTTCTGGTGTCTGTTTGTCTATTTCTATCAATAGATTGGTGATGATAGATAGAAAGATAGATAGATAGATAGATAGATAGATAGATAGATAGATAGATAGATATAATCAAATCCGTTTCTATTTCTCTCTTCTCTCTGTCTCACTCATATATGAGCAAAGACAGATATATGTTGTATCTCTAATACATGTAAATGGAGAAACACAGAGTCAGACAAGAAGAAAAACAATTTTTTCTTTTTTATTCCAGATTTAGAGATTTGTCCTCTTCATCACTACAGCTTTCTCCTGAGTACTCTGAGAACTTTCCCAAATGGTTTTCTATGAATACACAAAAGAAAGGAAGCTATTCGGAAATTTAAAAGCATAAAATTGTGTCAAAAACACTACTAATATACCTGGAAAATAAATCAATCATTACATGAATCAATCTAGTGATCATCTTAACAATCTAATTTATTGGCTGACCAGCTTTGGAGCTCATTGGCACAAAAGCTATTTAAAAACAGTAAGCCCCAAAAGGAGTGATTGATAGTGGGCTCTGATACACAATATAATTTAAACCAAGGTTTCTCAACTGTAAATAAAAAAAGAAATTCTCAAGTGTCCACAAGAACAAAATCCTCAAGGATGTGATGATGACCCCTATCTGAGAAACAATAGCTTACTAATATAAAGTCTTATTCTATAAAAATCTTTTTTTGTTATTATAAAAAGGGGGAACATTTCGTCTCTATACCTGGCAAAAATATGTGCATTAAAAATTATCATTAAAAAATACTTTAAGTTTACAAGAATTGATAGAATCTCAAGATTACATCAATGTTCCCAGTTTGAGAAACACCATTTTAAACATCTTACATATGGATGGCTCAACAGGCAGTGTGTGAATACTCACTTGGGCTCTTGGAGCTATAAAATTCTGAACCTCTAGGGAACCTAATGCAGAGCACCATTGTCAGGATTTTGCTTTGTTTATTTTCTTTTCTTTTCATATTCAGGGCATTGAGAAACGACTTTATTTCCTGAAGACATGAATAAGTATTTCCTCATGATCAGTCGCATGACAAATGTACAAGTACGGAAAAGCAAGCTTTCCTGAAGTGAGACCTTGAGCAGCCTTAATCTTCGAAAATGTGTTGCCATAATCAAGACTTTGTTCTATACATTAAGCAACCACCTTTCCCCTTTATAATTAATTATTAAATATATTAAATACATATCTAGTCTACAGAAAAGAAAAAGAGAATTCTTTTGATTATTTTCACATTCCATTAAATAGAGAAGAATAAACTGATTTTTCTTCCTAGCCAAGTCACTCTAAATCTCTGTGATGAATAGCACATACCTACACTTCTCTAATGCTACTTACACCCTTCTCATTTGTATGGCTGTCATTTCTGCTCCTGTCATAACTCCCTCCCCTAAATGAGTACAAGATCTTTGTCTTTTTCAGCTATGGATCCCCGCAGAGGAGGAAAATGGAATCTATTATGGTACATTTTCACAGTGTAGATGTTCCAGAAATATGTTGGGAGAATAAATGCAGGCAAACATCAGGGGGGTTCATCACTACATTCCTAAATTGTAAAATTCTCAGAAACAAGTGCACGTCACCCACCTCTGAGGATCCTGTACTACCTGGCTTACCCGAACATAGAACACTAGCTGGTATGTCCTTCTGCACCCCACTGTCACAAAAACGAGCTGAAGAGACTTGCAGTTTCCCAGATGAACATTCTCAGAGAATAAGATAAGACCGTCTTGATTTCTGAAGTGAACCCTAAAAGTCTGAGCATTCTAGATGGTGGTGAAGCAAGTTATACTCCAGGTGTTCCATGTCTTTCAAAAATTTCAGAGATGGCCCTTGACTTTATGATCCAGTGTGGCTCTTTATTTTTATTAAACAGAGAATGTGCATCCTTGCCACATTAATACTTTACCTATAGGATTGCTTTTCCAAGCAAACACATCTTTGTCTGTAAGGCGCTAATGCAGTAAACATTACTTTGTATTCTTTTACTCAGAAAACATTTCAAGAAAAATTCTAAATGTAATAGAAACCAAGTGACATCAGATTAATTTCAAAACTTTGTCTCCTCCTCAGTGGAATCGGCATATTGATGAGGCACACCAAGCCATTCCAAAGACATTTGGGTTCTTAAAGTACCTACACTTCTCTAATGCTACTTATACCCTTCTCATTTGTATGGCTGTCATTTCTGCCAAGGGGTACCACGCTCTTTTAGTGCTCTCAGCTTATTCAGCATCAGACTTTTATTTATTTCTTCCAAATGTGGTCTTGCCTATGCACAGTCCCAAAGCAAAATAACTGGATGAATTCTTTGCACAGTGACACAATCAGACTAAAACAGCTTTTAAACTAGGAAAATCTCATTATCATATGGCTTATTGTTGGATTGGATAGAGTACAGGTCAAAGCATGTCTCTGTATCATCATAATTACATAGATTGAAAAGCAGACACAAGGCAGGAACAGCCAATAGGGCAGGGGTCAAACATGTCATTAGCAAAATAAAGAAGATCTACTATGACACTTTCCTTTCTTTTAAGAAAATAAAACTTTTTCTTTAGATCAAAGGAAACTACTGTGGGAGCATCTGAAACGATAAAGGTTTCAATAAAGAATGTTATAGCACTTTGCAAAGAAAATGTAGTAATGAAAATGCAGCTTAAGGATGAAATTGAAAAAATAAAAAACAGCATATTTTGGCTTTTTATTATAGGATATTTAAGAGACAGTTCGGCAATAAACGTTAACATCTTTCTAACGGTTGGGAATGCAGTTGTACAAAGCTGAAGACTCACCTTGACTTATTGACACAGCTGAGTTTTCAGTTCCATTGCTCATTCCCAGAGGAAATGCAACACACTGCGAAAAAAGTGCTTAACCTCACTAGATAAGTGGAGCTAGGTGTGAGCTACCGTTACGCGGCCACATTAGGCATTTTTATCCAGGGGAGGCAATAAGAAAAACGGAGGGAAAAGGCAAGCAAATCAGTAAAGAGAGAGGGAAAAAGACCAAAACGTAAAAAAGGAAGTCAGAAAAAAAAAAATTAACCTTCAATAGGGTGTTTATCCTGGATATCATTTAAGCAAAACAGCTGGTATTCATTATGTCCCTCTAGGTTAAAATATAGTGAGGAAAAAGAAAGAAACTAAAAGCATGGCCCTGTTCTCAACATGATTACAATTAAGTTGAAGAACAATGATTAAAACTTGGTTAAAGAATAGAAAGAAAGTAATATATCATTGAGAACTAAATTACACAGAAATTATATGTGTGCTCATGTGTTACAGGTTTGTTAAGTTACATTTCTCTGAAATTTTAATGTAGAAATTGGTTTAACATTGAACAGATGAACAGATATTCCTGCTTTAGTATAAGATGGTTTAAAACTATAAAGATATCAATTCTCTTCAAATTAATTCTTAAATTTGACAGAATTCCAATCAAAATGTCAACCAAATTTGTAAATTTATTCAAGTATTTATGTAAACAACAAAAGTATACACTGCACAAATACCTAAATCAACTCTGCAATAGAAGAGGAAAAAGCTGTGAGTTGTAGCTTTAAGATATTAATAACACAAAGGCATAGTAATTAAACACAGTATGGACTGGCTCAGATAAAGACAAAAAAGTCACAGAACAGAATAGAAAGTTCTGATATGAAGTTAAGTACTTGTGAAAAATTAACATATGGTAAACATGACACCACAAATCATGAGAAAAGAATGGACTGTAGATGGTGGTAGAAAACTGGTTCACTGTACAGAGGAAAGTCAAAGTGGCTTCCTACCTTACACAATATATAAAAGTAGGCTCCAAATAGGCTTAAAGACAGGAATGTGAAAAATAGAAGTATCAAATTAATAGAAGCTAGTATACTTTAAAAATGATGAAATATGGTATTGGGAGAGAGCTGGACCACAAAAAAGATGAACAAGTGGGTGCTAGAGCAAATTAAGCCTGAAACATCCCTGGAGGCAAATATGACAAAACAAGTGGTCCTACTTCAAGCATATCATGAGAAGGCAGGGTTCTTTGGAAAAAAACAATAATGCTGAGAAAAATAGAAGGCAGCAGTAAAGGAAGAAGACCAAATATGAGATAATTGACTCTATAAAAGAAGCAGGCATGGGTCTGCAGATGCTGAGCAGGGCTGTTCAGGACAGGACAGTGTGGACATCACTCGTTCATAGGGACACCTGGAGTAAGAGCCAACTCAAAAGCATGTAACACACACAGTATATTTAATGTTTTTGTGATCTATCTACAGGAAAGACTTCTTAAACAAACTGTAAAGCAAAAAGTTTACCAAATTTATCATATAAAAATTAACAAGCTTAACAAATAATTAACAAAGCCCATCGTGAACAGATATAATTAAAAGATAGCCAAAGAGAAGATATTTCCAATGTCTAAAGCCAACAAGGAATATATGAGAAAAGCAAAAAGAAAAACAGGAGAATAGAAAAACTGACAAAGGATATGAACAAGAATCACCAAAAAGAAAAGGAAAAAAAATAAAGGAAAACTCTGAACAAAGCCATTTATTGGCAGAGATGTGGATATGGGAACATTCATATATCAATCTTCTCCTGAGCAAAGCTTAATTAAATTAAGCAAATGTGGCTTATGATGCACAAGTTCCACTCTTGTCCACACACCCATCTCAGATAAGTCCCCACACAGGTTCTTTAGGAAACATGTTTAAGGATGTTTGTCACAGCACTTCTTTGGTTAGTGGGGCACTGGAAGCTATCTGAATATACATCCCCGGAGGGATGGGAAAATCAAAACATGACATGTTCACCAGGGAAGGTTGTGCAGTAGTTCAAAGCAAGCAATTAAACATAGATGTAGGAACATGGATGGTTCTTAGAAACATACTGCCGAATGAAATAGCAAGATAAGAATGAGATTCTTATCACAATGCCAAAAACATGAAAAATACATGCCTACTCTGTGCATAAAGACTTCCTTCCAAAGAGTACAAATAGAAAGGCAGGAAAAATACATTTACAGTGGAGAAACCTGACAAATACTGCCTAGAGCTAGGAGATGAAGATCAACATCAAGAGTGAGAAGTCATATCAGTAATAGTACCCTTGATATGATATGAGGAGAATGGCACTTTACCTCTGTGATGCACTAAGAACACATAACCCCAGTCTGATCATAAGAAAACCATCAAACAAATCTCCATTGGGGGTCATTCTACTAAATACCTGACCAGTAATCCTCAAAATTATCAAGGTCATCAAAAACAAGAAAAAGCTGAGAAACTGTCACAACCTAGAGGAGCCTAAGGAGACCTGATGGCTAGATATAATGTGGAATCCTGGACAGGATCCCAGAACAGAAAAAGAACATTAGGTAAAAAGTAAGGAAATCTGAATAAAGAACAGACTTCACACTTTATAATGAATGTTATGTAATAATAATGTATCGATATTGGTTCATTAGCTGTGACAAACATACCATAGTAATGCAAGATGTTAACAGCAGGGGAAACTGGGTCAGGGTATTTAGAAACACTGTACTATGTTTGCAACTTTTCTGTAAATCGAAAGCTATACTAGAATAAAAATTATTTTATAATACGTGGGTCCGCAAAGCAACACACATTTTAAAGAACTACGTACAAATAAAAAACATTTCAACCCTAATAAATGGTTACTCGTTGGGGGATACAGGGAGGATAGATATGAGGGGTGAGGATAAAAAGAAGGAAGACCCCAGCTTCTCATGTTACAAAAGAAAGAACTAAAATCTGGAAGGTTTAAGTGACGTAGCTAAGATTGTACTAACACCACACGCCTTCTGACCTTGAGTACACCAAAAGCTCTTTTCATAACTCAGGGCTGTTCTGCCTGCTCTGGGGATAAACTGAGAGTGAATTCACTTCACGGAAAGGAAACTGGGGAATTTAGCAGGTGAGCCAAGAGAAAGCAGGAACTATTCCATGAAGTGGAAAAAGATGTTGCTTAGAGGCTTTAAAGCAAGTGACAGCACCCTGTAGGGCTCCCCAAGTTAAACCTGGGAGTTAGCATTAAGACCATAGAAAACTGGGGAGAAAAAATAAAGGACATTACTAAGAGCCAAACCTGGAGAAGCTCAGTTTCCAAAAGACACATTTACTAACAGTAAGTCAATAGCTACTGAAGAAACTAATGAAAACAGAAATGGGTGGGATTCATTTCTTGGACCAGAAGGCAGGGACACTTCCCTAATTAGGGGCAGTTTGTGACTACAAGGCAAGAACAAGAAGAATATTTGTGGCAGTGATAGAAAAGAAATTTGTTCTATTTTTCGTATTTTCTTAGTAAAATCAAAAACTTCCAAACTGTCTCTAGGCTTTTCAAGGTAAAGAAAGGAGGTCCTTTCTTCAGTTGAATCAGTAGAGAGTGGACATAAGAGCCTTTCCAGCAGCTGGCAGAGTGGTGCCAAAGACTGTCCCAGAGCCAAAGAGAGCTGAAGGGTTGGGCAAGGAGTAAGGAGCAGTAGGCACAGGAGAGGTAATAGGAAGGTGGCACAGGCACTTCCTGACATTTCTGTCTTTATGTGATCCATGGGGAATTCAAAGTTACAAAAATACTATTCAAAATTACATCATCTCAGTAAATGCCTAAAGAAACTAATTACATTCTCAAATCACAGAGAAGGAGGAGAGCATGCTGGCCTCAACATCTTCTCTAGGCATCAGAAGAAATGTAGGCAAAGACACATGGGTTAGATTAACACTCAAGTCCACTACTTAGGTCATTAGGCTTTAAGAATCCCTTAAATATCTTTTTAAAAAATCAACAAGCCCAGATGGCTCAGTGACTGCAAGGCCAGAAATGCATATGTTTTCAAGTGAATGCTGGGAATGGAAAGCTGAAAGAAAAAAATGTCACTGTCAATAACCAATCAGCACAGGCTGGGATCTGAAAAGCAACTGATACGTGCTTCACCACAGACGTGTTCACAGGGAGAAAGTCTTTTCTACCAGAGTTTATCAAGGAGTTATGAGTCAATTCAACAAATATTTCTTTATAAATTATGATACATTCATATAATGAGAATCTATGCCACAATTAGATTTTAAAAATGGAGAGCATAGCATGTTGTCATTTGCGAAAAATATATTAAGAGAAAAATTAAGTTGCATCTATACACATAGAATATTTCAAAGAAAATTGGTCACACGAGTTTCATCTGAGAAGAAATGAGTAGCTGAGAAATAGGAATAGGTGGGAGACTTTTCACATTATACACTGTTTTATACTTTTTGAATTTTGAATCATGTAAATTTACTGCCTCTTCAAAAAAATGTTAAAATAAAAAGATTAAATATTTATACATGTATACCCCGCTATTTTCTTCAAAAACTTTAAGAAGACATATCAAAACATATCTACGGCTAATGCAAAAGGATAAAATAAATAATTGAGAGATAACAGATTTAAAATAAAAGCAGTGGGGCGGGGGGGAGGAATAATAATATCCAGAGGTAAAATGAGCACAATAAATGTGTACAAAGACTGCCGTCTAGTAGCTAGACATCTCCATGAATTTGGCAGCTAAAGCAAAGCAGCATATCCGATCAGAGAGCCAAGTGCCTACAATGAGCTGGCCTCTCAGGAGACGATCTTTTTCTGGTAAGGGAGAGCGAAGAGAAATTTCTCTTATATATCCATCTTTAGAAGACACTGAGATACCAGAGACATGTCCTAACCACAGCTCACAGTTGGGGAGCCCCTCCAGAGACTGCCCTGGGACCACCTGGGTGAGGAGTGGGCAGGCCATTCACCATCCAAGGGCCTCAGAGCTCAGGGCCTGCAAGGTGAGGAGGCTGGGCCCAAAAAGACAGCACAGAGAGGAACCCTACAAGTCGGACACGCCACTCAGTACACAGGTTCCAAATTACAACTGGAAGATCTTTGTGCTTCACAAGTTAAATCTGGGAAAAAGAGAGAAAATCCTAACTTGACAGCATATTATCCCTCTGTCTTTTAGACAAACAACACATGGTCACTTCGGTTTCCTCCACGGCACTGTGAGGAAACAGACATCAACTTCACAGCAGCCTGACACCTGAATTCCAGAGTTGCGTTATTTGTTTGTTTACCAAGACCACTTTCTTTGGGAATTACAGCCTTTCCTCTCTTTCTCTTTCTTCTCCACCCCTGCTCCCCATCCCCAACATCCCTAAAGCAGGTCCTAATCACCATGTCCCCTCTACTGTCACACTCAAGGCAATGTCAAGAGCAAAGATGGTAAAGCCTCTGTCAGCTTGAGTTTTAAAGAATTACGTGGCACAAAACCCTCTCTGCTAACCTATAATGGGCCGTAAGTGCGAGCAAAAAATAAAATTTTATCTCTTTGATTTTTACTTCTAAAATGTTGAGATTGTAATCAGTTAGCCTACTTTGTCTAATATACAACTTGGAGTTCTCCTGTAACAACAACAACAAAAAAAGACTAAATATCTAACACTGACTTAGCAAATGGATAGTAAGTAGAAAAAGTACAGATATAGCAGATCCAGGTTATACAGTGGCAAATTTGGCAAAATTATTGTGTACAATACCATGGAAGTCAGACCACCTGCATAGTGAGCTTATTTTCCTAGGAGAAGTTGATGGTTCTGTGCAAAGTGATGGTTATAGTTCTAAAAGAACTAGAACAGGATGGAAAAACAGAACACACATATGTATATATTTCATTACTAACTGTTATTGATGTTTGGTGCGTTTTTTTTTTTAATGAAAGAATCAAAGAACTATAAGAACCATAATGTGTAACTGGCACATTAGCAGAGAGAAATAAAACAAAATTGAGTTATGTCATTTAGGACTTAAAAAGAGTTGGAAAAGTCATTTGCCAGTTGCTCCCTCTCACCAAAAAGTAAGAGATGTCATTTTAAAAGACATTGTGTGTTGAAGGCTTCGCAGTTACACACATAGTGGCTCAGGACTTTGGCAAAAATCAGATTAAAAATATGTTCCTTCCATCTACTTTCAGATAAACTCGAGGTGGCCAACATTAAACTGAAAAGTAGAATGAGGTACAGAGGTGAGCAAGCAATAAAATAAACAGCCCTGAAATTATGTCTAGGAAAGAACTGTATGATATGAGAAACAGAGCTTTCTGAAAAAAAAAAATAAATCGGAAGCTTTCTATAATATTGAGATCCTAATACTAAAGGAATTATGATCTTGAATTAGAAAAGCTTTGAATATGCATTAAGCCTTAAATCAGTCTCAAGCAGGAAGTGGGCTGTAACTGCTGGCAGTCCCCAAGGAAGGTCTAGGACCCGAGATCTACTTCAGGGGTCACTGAGAAAAATGAACAAGAAAGTCCCTCCTAGAGAGGAAGATGAGAATCTATGTGGGGAACTTCCCTACTTCCTGGAAAGAGAATCTTCAAAATGTCTGCCCTGCAGGATGCCAACTTTGGTATGGACCAGTGACTACTCTTTGTCTTCTTTTCTTCCTTCTTTTGAATGGAAAATGTTACCACTACTATAAAGTATAAGAGGAGGAAAGGTACCATTTCTCTTTTGTTCATAGGTTACTGAACCAAAAGGAATCATATCCATATCAATGACTGAGTAGAATTTGAAGTTGTCTCTTACAGAGGGGATGTGTGTGCTCTATGTGCTAAAGGAAGAATGAAGTGAATATTTGATGACTAGACTGTGTGGCAGAGATGATCCCATGTGTTTGCTGAACCCATTTCATTTACCCACACACGTAAACTGCATTTTCCAGCTTCCCCTGCAGTTAGGTGGGACCATGTGATTAAATTCTAGCCAATGGAAGAATGTAGCCTGGCTCCTAACATCCACTGAATGATATCATATGCTCTCAGGAAACAAGAACTCATGCTGCAGGGCATATTCTGCCTACTCTTAACCAATGAGTATTGAGCACACACACCATCTGACAACTGTTATTACCCATTGTGTGTATTGTCTGAAGTTGAATGTGTTCTTCACACTGAATTCTCTCTATGAACAATTTATTTTGTGTTCCAATTAACTATTTCGAGTAATAATAATTAATAAAAGGTAAGATGACTAGACTTGCTAAGATAAAAAATATATATAAAATAGTGACAAATTTTATAGATGCTCAAGAGTCTTTAATGAAATGGTCAAGAAACAGAGGTCTAAGACTATCAGGCAATCAAAAATAGGATGAAGTCCTCTAACATTATGGAGGGTAACAAGAATTGCTTTAGCCTGGGAAAATGCACCAATAATTATATTAACAGCATCTGGGAGAAATTAAGCATGTCATGACTGCAAGAGATTCAAAGAGACTGAAACAGTAATTCTTAATGTACAGTGCAAAGAAGGCATTTTCACAGAAATTCTTCTCTAAAGATCTTTTATTATCCTCACTCAATATTTGCATTTTTAGAAGTGCATTGCCCACAATACCCAGGATGGGTGTGAACCCAGTGAGCCCTGACAGTATGCAAGTCCAGTTAGTGTAATCCCTGGCAGGGCTGATGGCAGCAGAAGTACAACATGCTATTAACTCACAGCTCTGAGACATGGGGAAGAAATTGTCCAGCCTGCATGCTTACTCAGGCAGTTAGAAAAAAAGAAAAAGAAAAGTTGACAAGGTGTGAGAGAGAGACTAAGGAAAAGAAGGCATTAAAGTACCAGAAAGTCATGAGACTTTAATCAGCATATATTAAGGACCTGAATTTTCACCTTGTCTCTACCCATAAAGTACTTATACTCCATCTACTATTAAACTTAAAGAGACCAGAAGAGTGCCCTTTAGCTATTCCCCTGGATTAAAAAGAAAGCTAGGGTAGGCCAAAGTTCTTTTGGAATGTAATCAAAACTAGTAAAAGAAGAAAAATCTATTTCAGCATGCCTCTGTGGGCCCAATGTGGCTGGTGCCACACTGATCAGAGAGCAATACTGGATTCCCTGGTGGGCTGATGAAGTTCATTTACCAGGATTGACATTACTTCAAGATTCAGAGATGTTTGAAAGATTTTTCATCTGTTTAGAGAATTTTCTTTCCTATAACTATAAAATCATCACTTATACCTTGAAGGCCAGTTCCCAGGCATAGATTGACTCCCAATGTATACCAGTGCCTCTTCTGGTGTACCCGTTGGTGCTTCCATTAAGCCTGAACCACTGCTTTCCTCCTCTAGTCCCCATCCTCAGCCTCTTCATCAGCCTCTAAGTGCCAATGAGCAACAATCATGGGCAAAGCTCTATGGTGAGTGCTGTAGAAATAAATTTAAAAACTCAGTGGATGACACCTGCCTGCCCTCAGGAAGCTTACAATCTTGTTTGAAGGTGCCAGGACACCTAAGCCACTAATTTCACAAGGAATATTTAATTACACAAATGCACAGCAGCACAAGGGATATTAGGGTTCATAAGAAAGGGCAAGCAGTAGGGGTTGGCACATTCATGGCTGGGTTCATTGGGCCTGCCTAACAAGAGTTCTCTCTCTTTCCTTCTAGGTCTGCTCATTCACCTTCTTCCTTTAGCTTCACTCAAAAATAATAATAATCTCTCTATCCTTTCAGTTTCATTTTTCATGGTCTTCTCTGTATAAATCTTATTCTCCATACATGCCAAAAAAAAAAAAAAATCACTCCTTCACTCATGCAAGCAACTCTTTCTCTCTGCAGAAAATTAGTCTTTAGCCACTACAGCAAACTACTCAAGTGATATTCAGTCACTCTCATTTGAAAGCTTGCTCTTCCCTTCCGTGTCTGTGTCTACGTGTTCTATTAATTCAGACCATTTATCCAGTGAGCAGAGAAAATATCTAATTATAGTTTCCACCAAAATATTAACATGTTATTAATGCTTAGCAAGTAAGGAAAATAATAATGCCCTTATGTTTCCCTTTTTTTTCATCTCAGGACTCCAAATGCAAAAAGAGATTTTAAAAGTATAACGTGAAAGAGTCTGGTCCATTAGACATATATTAGGTTTTTCTGTCCTGCTATATAAAGGTCCAGCCTTCTAAATGGGGCATGCAACTATTAAGCATTAAACTATCTGCTGTTTTTCTCTCCTGCTTCAGAGATCTGGCATATTAGTCTCATGATACAAGTCGCATCAAAAGCTGTTCTTGTCCCAGCGATGCACTTTGACTGCCACCAGTAAATTGTCATTCAGAAATGCTCAATTATACTGTTATGCTCCCAAATGCTTAAGAAACTCACAAGAATCCAAACTCTCCTTTTCTTTATGCCCTGACCCCACCTTACCTATATGTGTTCCTGCTCACCTTCCTTCCTTACACAAATCTTCCAGTCCAGCCAGCCAAGCCTCCTCAATGATCCTTGGAGATATCAAGACTTCTCATTCCAGCAACTCCTAAATTTAGCCCATCCACTGAAGCCTAGATAATTTATACAGTCCCTACAGATCTTTCTTGACCATAATAACTCTTGGTGATGACTCACTCTTTTGAATTTGGATTATGCAAATATCTAAAAAGTTAACAGCACAATGTAGCATATATCAGAATGTCAAATGGGCAGAAGAACTAACACTCTGTTTATATCAAAATAGATCAGCAGAGCAAGCAGCAGAATTCTACAGATTATGTTCTCAATATCACACACATATTTATACCACACTGAACTATCTGTGGCTTTTCCTTTCAACAAAGTTTATAAGCTTGAGGAAAGAGACTATTTCTCATGCAGCTTCAGATTTCCCTGCAATAATTATCACTAATAGTGCTGGACACACAGAAAGTACACAGTGGATTGTCACTGATTTGCTCTATAAGGAAGCTGGGAATATTATCTGGTTGAACCGAAGAGTAAAATTATACTAAAGCAATAAATCAGTGATAGAGCTTTGAGAATAAGTGTGACAACATTTTCAATGAATTGAGTGGTATTTTGAACTCATAGAGACCCACTCTACATGCAATTGCAGCAGAAAAGGTGCAGGTGGAGGAAGGCAGGGAGAGTAATAGAATCAGAGTATCAGTTCTCAAATGGCCTTCAAGATTGTCTGATGGAAGCCAGCCTCTTAGACATGAAGAATTTCCGGGGGAAGTCTCCTAACTGAAGCTGGAAGACAGAGATTGCGTAAGGTAGCCTCAGTCCTGACTGTGCCCTTTGCACACACATGGCAGCTTTGCAGCAAGAACACATGCTGTTTCTCACTGAAGGAAGTGCCCCACCTCTGCCTGGAGGCAGGGAGTGAAACATCATTCAGAGTTCCCATCCATGCTTAATGGGAATGCATTTAATGCTGTTTTAATGATGTGTAACACTGTTAATTGCAGATCTATTGTAATTGCTTTCTTTTCTCTATCTCATCTATGCTACATGCAACAAATACTAACACATCCTCTAAACAATTAAATTGTACCACAGCAAGAGTACAGTATGGTGACCAAAAAAAAAAAAAAAAGAAAAGAGAAAAGAAAGAAAATCTTGAGTTCAAATAACTAAACCTTTCATTGAGCAGCTAAAATTTTTTTCCTTGAAAAAACATTTTTGTTGTTTTCAATTTTCTGACATTACTTTTCTAGCTCAGGTAAGAACAAAGCAGTGATGGACATTGTCACTTGGACATTATTTTTGAAAACAAACACAAACTGAGTATCTATGATGTGCAGACACTGTTCCAGGAATTATAAAAGATCAAATAATTAAAACTGTGTTTCCGCCCTTAAGAATCTAGTGCAATGATTAAAAACGAACACAAACAGTCTAGTAAAGGGAGAACATGAAGGACTAACAGGAAGCTATAGAATTTCAAAGCAAGGACAAATTCTCTGATTTTCTTTAACTGGGGAAATTGAATGAATAAAACCATATGTGTTTATAAAGCAATATCCATGGAAATCAGAAAGTTCTTAATTTCAAAAGATGGATATCTTTCATTTTAGATCATTCTTTTGAGTTCCCATTTACTTCTAACATTCAACTGCCTCTTGACAAACGAATATGCTAACTTTTTGCACAGATTCTGATTTTTAAGTTTTCTCTGAAGAGCAAGTTTTATTTGCCTTCAATAAAATATTGCTACTACAGCATTAATAATGAAAAACAACATTATTTTGCATGTGTGGCAACTTCACAGTTCTAAAGTATTTTTACAAATGCTATTTCAATAGGTCTCATTTGGTTACCACAAAATCCTGAGGAGTATGCAGGGTCTGTTTATTGTGACTTGGGGTGTGTACATGTGCATGTTATTATTATTTTCATGTGCACAGAGGAATCTGAGTCTCAGAGGAGTTTGGTGAGTGACAGTGACAACTGTCATTTGTCCAACTCGTCAGACAAAAAGAAAATTGCTGGCTAAGCTCTCCAATCTAAAATTACTTACAAGTTATTACACTTGAAAACTCATGTTTCCGCTGGTACATGTTCTCTTGAAAAGCAAACATGCCCTGGACAGCCCTCAGCATCTGGAGCCCCTTTCCTTCACGCACGGCACCTCGTTCCCTCCTCAGACACTAGCCAACCTCTCTTCTCTCACCCTTTCTTCCTGATAGAGGATCAAAAAGCAGCCATTTGTTCTTCCATCCTAAAGACCCAAAGCCACTGAATTATGTCCTTTTAGAGCATTTGGGCTTTAAAACTTTGTTATAACTCTGCAGGGGAAGTCTTTAAGCCCTACACATTTAGGGCAGCGGCTACCAGGTGGAAGGAATTTGGTACTGAATCACCGATGCTGCCATGTTTCCCTACAGTGAGGAACAAAGAACCTCTGAGTTTAGTTTCAGGGTCACAGAAGAAAAGAGAAGTTGGCATTAATGCATCCTGCCCTGTGTCCCTGAAAGGAACTTCAGGGATGAGCAGTGAAAGATTTAACAAGCAGAGAAAGCACACTGAGTCTCAAGGAGCCGAGGTACAAAGAAAAACGAGAATCTGGGAAGCAGCCAGGGCCTGGGAACGAAGTCCCCAGCCCTCACTCCCTACCCGACTCAGACACATTTCTCCCAGCCTGAGCTCAGACTATAAGGGTTCAAGCCCTGTGCTTCCTAAAACCTGCCCCAAGTCCAGAAGTGGGTACTCTCAAGTCCTACAACCATGACCCATGGTACTCCTTCTTCCATTTGAAACCACTGAGCGAGGAAAGCTGTCCTTACCTCGTAATGGGCCACGCGCTGGGATTCGGATATCAGTTGTGCACTGCACACTTTGCAGTAACTGTCTGTAAATAAATCCTGATCGATATCGGAGGACTTCATCAGGCTAAAGGAGAATCAACAGAAAAGAAAAATGAGGCCACTGCTTTGATGTTTATGCAAGTCATTAACTGTGTAAAAAAGCCAAGAGCACAGTAACAGATCCAGCGAAGGGAGCAGTGGGGGAGCTCTCCCTAAACCGTCAGTGTTACTATACCATTAACCGTAGTAGGTATAGAGTTTATAATTTTCTTACGAATGCCCAATAGAGTTGCTGGTACTGTAAAATAGAAACTCAGCTTTAGTTTTCTCTTTTTGACAAATTAGACATATCTAATGCATTATAAAGGATTTATGGAAGAAGACATTTTCACATATGATTTTATATTAACAAAATATTGTAAGCATTCAATATATCCAAAATAGGAAATAGGTTAAATTAATTTCGATACATCCAGTCACTAGAATACAATGTGACGCTTAAATCTAAATTTAAATCAAATCCTTCTTTAAAAGAATATTTAGCGAAATAAGAAAAAGTTTACCATTATCAACAAAAGATTATAAATCGACACATGCGGTATTATGCTAATTTATTTTAAAATATGTACAGGTACATAGAAAACATTCCAGAAAGTTTTAACAACATTTTAATAGCAGTTATCTTTGGGACATCAATGGTAATTGCCTATGTAAAACCTATTCAACAGCTATACTTAGAAAATTAAAAAATAAAATCAGACTAAACTATAAATTTCCTTGCTTGCTTATACCTTGTAAATTATTCCTGCTGACTCTTCTACATTTAGGGTTGTTGAAATTCATAAAGGCCACCTCCACCACTCTACACCACAATCGAATCCACAAAAGTAAATAAATATATTCTCAAATTCCAAACCCCAAATCAAAAAGCGGCCAAGGGTCTCAAGCTTGTGAAAGTGATCTGTCACAAAGGTGTTTTATAGCAGCTGAAGTGTAATGTTACCACCCTGGAAACACACACCAGCGCATCAGAACGTTTTCCTCCAACCCACAAGCTCTGCTTCATTTTACCTCCTGCCTGCCAGGCAAAAAGTAAGAACTGTGACAGACAACATGTGTAACGGAGAGGTGAAAAAAGTTTCAGACAATAGGGGTGTGGTAGGCACCTCAGAGTTCCTCTTACTCCAATGCCCTCATTTTACATGTGAGACTCTCCAAAGCCACATTATTGATGATAGACCTGGCCGTAAATACTGCCTAGCTTTCATGATTCCGAGTTTCACACTCCAGACTCATCCCAGGTCCAGTGCTATCTGTCATGTTGGTGTTGGGTAAGTCACTAAGCCCTGTAGGTCTCAGTTTCCAACCTA
>NW_011888789.1:14017007-14026604 GCF_000151845.1 Pteropus vampyrus
TTCCCTCCTCAGACACTAGCCAACCTCTCTTCTCTCACCCTTTCTTCCTGATAGAGGATCAAAAAGCAGCCATTTGTTCTTCCATCCTAAAGACCCAAAGCCACTGAATTATGTCCTTTTAGAGCATTTGGGCTTTAAAACTTTGTTATAACTCTGCAGGGGAAGTCTTTAAGCCCTACACATTTAGGGCAGCGGCTACCAGGTGGAAGGAATTTGGTACTGAATCACCGATGCTGCCATGTTTCCCTACAGTGAGGAACAAAGAACCTCTGAGTTTAGTTTCAGGGTCACAGAAGAAAAGAGAAGTTGGCATTAATGCATCCTGCCCTGTGTCCCTGAAAGGAACTTCAGGGATGAGCAGTGAAAGATTTAACAAGCAGAGAAAGCACACTGAGTCTCAAGGAGCCGAGGTACAAAGAAAAACGAGAATCTGGGAAGCAGCCAGGGCCTGGGAACGAAGTCCCCAGCCCTCACTCCCTACCCGACTCAGACACATTTCTCCCAGCCTGAGCTCAGACTATAAGGGTTCAAGCCCTGTGCTTCCTAAAACCTGCCCCAAGTCCAGAAGTGGGTACTCTCAAGTCCTACAACCATGACCCATGGTACTCCTTCTTCCATTTGAAACCACTGAGCGAGGAAAGCTGTCCTTACCTCGTAATGGGCCACGCGCTGGGATTCGGATATCAGTTGTGCACTGCACACTTTGCAGTAACTGTCTGTAAATAAATCCTGATCGATATCGGAGGACTTCATCAGGCTAAAGGAGAATCAACAGAAAAGAAAAATGAGGCCACTGCTTTGATGTTTATGCAAGTCATTAACTGTGTAAAAAAGCCAAGAGCACAGTAACAGATCCAGCGAAGGGAGCAGTGGGGGAGCTCTCCCTAAACCGTCAGTGTTACTATACCATTAACCGTAGTAGGTATAGAGTTTATAATTTTCTTACGAATGCCCAATAGAGTTGCTGGTACTGTAAAATAGAAACTCAGCTTTAGTTTTCTCTTTTTGACAAATTAGACATATCTAATGCATTATAAAGGATTTATGGAAGAAGACATTTTCACATATGATTTTATATTAACAAAATATTGTAAGCATTCAATATATCCAAAATAGGAAATAGGTTAAATTAATTTCGATACATCCAGTCACTAGAATACAATGTGACGCTTAAATCTAAATTTAAATCAAATCCTTCTTTAAAAGAATATTTAGCGAAATAAGAAAAAGTTTACCATTATCAACAAAAGATTATAAATCGACACATGCGGTATTATGCTAATTTATTTTAAAATATGTACAGGTACATAGAAAACATTCCAGAAAGTTTTAACAACATTTTAATAGCAGTTATCTTTGGGACATCAATGGTAATTGCCTATGTAAAACCTATTCAACAGCTATACTTAGAAAATTAAAAAATAAAATCAGACTAAACTATAAATTTCCTTGCTTGCTTATACCTTGTAAATTATTCCTGCTGACTCTTCTACATTTAGGGTTGTTGAAATTCATAAAGGCCACCTCCACCACTCTACACCACAATCGAATCCACAAAAGTAAATAAATATATTCTCAAATTCCAAACCCCAAATCAAAAAGCGGCCAAGGGTCTCAAGCTTGTGAAAGTGATCTGTCACAAAGGTGTTTTATAGCAGCTGAAGTGTAATGTTACCACCCTGGAAACACACACCAGTGCATCAGAACGTTTTCCTCCAACCCACAAGCTCTGCTTCATTTTACCTCCTGCCTGCCAGGCAAAAAGTAAGAACTGTGACAGACAACATGTGTAACGGAGAGGTGAAAAAAGTTTCAGACAATAGGGGTGTGGTAGGCACCTCAGAGTTCCTCTTACTCCAATGCCCTCATTTTACATGTGAGACTCTCCAAAGCCACATTATTGATGATAGACCTGGCCGTAAATACTGCTTAGCTTTCATGATTCCGAGTTTCACACTCCAGACTCATCCCAGGTCCAGTGCTATCTGTCATGTTGGTGTTGGGTAAGTCACTAAGCCCTGTAGGTCTCAGTTTCCAACCTACAAAAATTGAGAAACTAACATTTTCAATGTCTCCTTAGAGAATTGTGGTGAATAGCAAAAGGAAAAATATAGGTGAAGGTACTAAATAAACTGTAGAACTCTCTTCAGTTGAAAGGGATCATTATCACACTTTTAATGATATACTAATGTCATGAGATGTTGGCTAAGTCTTACTAATGCAACAAAATGAAAGATTGTGGTCCATTTTGTGTGTTTTGAAACCATTTAAATAGCTGGGCCAGATAAGTAAATTATCTGCTTGAAATAAAAGGATGTCTGCCTTAACAACTCCAAACTCACTTTCTACCTTGGCCTTGGCAGTGATGGCCCATTAGAACATTTGTATTAAGCAATTTAAAAGGATTCATAGTTCTGCTCTTAAGAGGCAACAATATCACTGTTTTATCAATGCCCCACGTACCAGTAGTAATACCAGATAGTAAGGACCACTGACTCTCACAGCTGAAGTGCACATGTTTTTCTGGAAGGACCATTTTCTGGAAGGACCAGCTTAGAGTCCTACACCTGAAGTACCTGGAGACTCATTATGTCACATGACAACTTGTTCCAGAAAGCCTGGCAAATCTAGTTGTTAGGTACTTCTTAAGTTGAATCAAAACCTGTCTCATTGTAGATTTCACTCATTGATTCTGTCTCTGGGTATAACACAGGACAATTTTACTTGCCTTTTTCATGAGAAATCCTCCAAATGTTTGAAGATAGCTCTCTTCTATTCCATTCCTTGTCCTGCCTTATCATTTTGATCTGTCTATCTCTTTAAGAGCCATTTTCAAAGGGAGTGCCAAGGACAGAATGAAACACTACAGATATGGTCTAAATGTGGCACGAAATCATAAATCCAAATGACCATCCAAAATATCCATTGTCATTTATAATGTTCTCTCTTTACAGCCTGGAATGTAAATGGAGACGTGTTTTTATGATGAAAAAATACAGTACATTTTGAAATGCCAAATGTGAAAAGAAAACTTATTAGGTGTATTTTTGAAGCTAGGCTCCTATAAGTAGTTGTCTTTAAATATTATCGTGTTCCCTGCTATTTCTAATAAAGAAGTGTATGAAAATAGATTCATGGGTGACCTGGTTAATAGGAATCTACAAACTCACTGCATACTCCTTCCTCATTATACAACCAACTGCAGAAATCAAACACTGTGAAAGGATATTCAAGGTATGTGTCGGACCGAGTGGGGCCCGTAGGAGTCTGAATCTTGGTAAAGCAGCTGTGCAACAGAAATAGCTTTAAAAGCAGAATATAAAATTTGTATACTAAAAAAAATTCAAAGGAAGAAGAAAATGTCATGGCTTTTTTTTTTCACTGATATATATACATATATATATACATACATGCACACATATTTGCATATAGGAATATTGATTTGAACAAGCCCATATGCAGTAAAATGACAATAAAGACCTCTGAAATTTATGAGGCCCAAATGGAATACTCGAATAAGTTAAATTCCAGTAGGAAGCAATTAGTGGACAAGTGTCAGTCTGGTTTGTGCATGAGAGCTTTTCTCCAAGAAAAGATAACTCTCTGTGTGTAGGCCACTTTAAACAACTAGAGGGACTGATTTATGATTCAAAGAGCGGAACTCCCAAGTGGAAGATGGAGCTGCCACTTGACCCTTCCTCTGGCTTGTTTAGAATAAGGTTATCAGCCTCGCTGGACTGAAAAGGTACAGGTGAGCTGGTAGGAAAAAGAAAGGCAAACCCAACTGCCTTTGTTTAGCCTTGTCCAAGGTTCTGACAGCAGTTAGACCAGTCAGGGCAGGGCCACTGACCACCTACTGAATGGTCAGTCCTACTGTCCCACCAGAGTCAGTGCCCGGCGACCTCCACCCTAGAAACATGCTGACTGTGCTGCACTCTGAGGCTTTGGGACATTGTGAGGAGAGAGACAAGAGTATGGGAAAGGGGAAGTTTGATTTCCTAGATCTGAAACTGATCTGAATGAAAGCTTCCTCGTAATGAAAGCTTCCCTGCTCTGGCACGTTTAAAGCAAACACTGAAGATTTGAATAACTTCTCTATCACTCTTCTGTATTCATAGAGGATTTGTTACTTATATTTTAGTTCTGAGTGGAGTTGGAGGCAGTATTAGAAAAGGAGCCTGATCAGATTCTCATTTGCTACACCAGGTCTCTATATAGGACTCTACTTACAGATGTAGCAGTGATAGTGTAAGACTCAAAGGTATAGCTAGATATAATAAATAAATAAACTATATAAGAGAAGAGCTTTTGTTTATTCAATTGTGGTTTTTTTTAGCATCTACAATGTGTGAGGCACAGGAATAACAGAAGGCACAACTCCTACCTTCCAAACCTTCATGAGCTATTGAGTAAGAAAAGATATACACACACAAACACCTAAGGCACAGGCAGCAAGTGTAATTTGGCTAGCAAAAAGTACTACAGGATTTGAGAAGACAAGCAGGATTATAAGAAACTCTTCAAAGAGGTTCCATGAGAACTGGACATTTAAGGAAGGATAGGATTAGAATGGAGGAAAATAGGTTCCAGCTCAAAACCTAATATTTGTTCCTGGCACAGAGAAAAGTCATACCACCAATAGGCATGAGAAGATAAATACAAGGGGCATCATGAGGCTAATTTAAGACTATGCAACATTAAGGGAGGAAGGAGAAAAATGCAAGGAAGATAAGGGTACACAAAGCTCAGGACCCAGATAGAAGGAGGAGGGACTGGGGGAAAACAGACAAGTCCCAAAACTTTTCTCAAGATGCAAGGAATGGCCTTTTTAGGATCTTCAGATACAGATACAAAGCCTTCCTTTCTGCTTCTTTCTGCGTCTCAAGAGCAGATTTCAGGAACACAGGCTGAAAACCCAGAGAAACCTGAGGCTTCATGGCAAAGGGTAATATTCTTCATTCCATTTCATTTTTGATAGTGTTAAAATAGCTTCTGATTCAAAGATCCCAGAACCCATGCAGGGCCCTTCAGAGGAAGAAGACATTTAGTTGAAATCCAAGTTGGTCATTGGCCAACTAGGTTCTTGAGCAAGTTACAGATCCTCCCTGAGCCCTTGTTTCCTCATTTATGAAACAGGGGAAACATTCTCACAGGGCTTTTGTGAGGATTAGAGGCAATGTAGGCAAAAAAGACATCTAAAAAAGACTGTGGCATGTGGCAGACACTCAAAAGTAGATATTACCACCATTATTATGAATATTATTAATTTTGTATTATTATTATTCTCGTTGTCAGGAGGGATGCCATAAATATTTAAGCAGAGAAATAAATAGACCCACATTCACACTAAGGGGGAAGATAACACAGTCGGTGTGCCAGAATCATAGCTTTTATTGCCATCATAGGCTTTCTCTTTTGTATGAACAATATCATCCACAAAAATGGCTGATTTCCACTGAATGCTCCTACCAGCTGATACTCAAGCCTTATGCTTGTGAAGACCCCATGTTTCATGAATATTTAAAATCTATTTTTGTTGTCAGTAGGTGCTGATACTGGCAGATGGAGCGGTTTGATGAGAACTCCAACCTACCTTCTCTCTCGCCCACTAGTGCTCTTCTCTCTGTGACCTGCTCCCGGGGGGACACAAAGGAAAGCACACGTCATGCACAGCCTGGATGTACCTCAGCTCTCTGAACCCACAGCCACTCACTGTGGTCACCTTGAGCTGTCCATAGCAGTCATGCTCCCCAAGGTGTCATCTCCTTGGCCCCAGTCCCTTGCAGAGAGAAGCCTTTGCGTTGGTGATCCTGCCCTAGTGAAATAGGGCATCTCCACTATAAAGCTCATCTAGATGATCTAATAACCTACTTTCCACCCACTTTCTCCCCTCACTAACCCTTTAAAAATAGGATTTAAGACCCATGGCAATTTCAACCAAAGAGCTGCCCTCGCCATTAGGGGCAGATTTCTGAGTCTCCAAATTGCCACTCCGTATGATTTTATGAACTGGCCAGTATCAGAGATTGTGGCTCCTCTAAAGATGCTCTCAACAGCACTTGGCCTTCATGAAAGCTCAAGATCTAGAAATAATACAAATTTTACTTTAGTATTATAAATGTATTAAGCACCGCTCCTAAGCCAGGCTAAATAAGGGCCTAACCACCTGATTCCCTCACGGAGACAGGAGACGTCACCGGCCTTATTTTCTAGATGAGAAACTAAGGCTCAGGAGTTGAGTAACAACTCAAGAGTCACACAGCTCCTATGTGACAGTCAAGAGTCCAGGCCAGGGCAGACAGTGCCCATCAGCTCAGCCTGCACCCCAGTCTGCCTCCCTGTGGTGGAATTCAGCACAGCCAGCCCTTCAGTCTGTTCCCCTGTCTGGTGAATGCCATAAAAAATACTTAAAATGAAAGTAGAGGCAGACATCCTGCCCAGAATTAATATGCTGTAGCCCGGAGAGCCCTTGCTGTCCCGGTGGAGCCTCAACAGCTGTTACTGATCTCAGGGCCTAGACTCTCTTCCCTGCATTTACCTGAACCAAGCCGGGTGCACTGTCTCCTTCCCACACATTCCAGACCTGCTTCCACCTGCACAGCCACAGAGTCTGTGCCTCCTGTGACAGGACCTCCGATTAGGTACCTACTTCTGCCCTCCCCCGTGGCCTGACACCCTCGAACACCACCGCACCCTTCTGTCCAGTCTGGCTGGCACCCCTTCACCCAGTTTGGGACCCTCCACTCTATGCTCACCCTCACTCTCCCAAGGCCACTAGCCTCAGCAGCTCTGGTCCTCTGCGTCCCAGTGCCCCATGTAGAGAGACTGCACTTCTACCACCTTCAATTTTGACAAGCTGAATGGTAGACCAAAAATGCCACCAGTTAAAAAGAATCACCCTCTGGTTATGAACATGAAACAGACATGAGGCATGTGATGTTGTTTAAATTCAGCCACATTTTAAAACTATTAATATCCCAAAGGCTACTGAAATTGCTTCTGCTTTAGTTTGTCAATACTAGAGGGGATGAAACTCTGCTCAGAAAGGGAAAGATTAGAACCACGGCTGTCCCATTATCACACAAAATAAATAAGCTTTGGTCTGCTCCTCTGATCCTTTTGGGTTTTTATTCCACCTGCAAAAGGGCCCCTGAACCAGAATTCACCTTCTGACCTTTGCTCCATTCCCCTTTTGGGCTCTGCCACTGTCCTACTGGGACACGTTGAAACGTCTTGCCCTCTAGCCTCCCCAGAAACAAAAAAGAAAGCTTTGAGAGACAAGCTTGTGCTTCAGCACACATCTTCACAGTGACCACCTCCCGCTCTCACTCAGGCCCAGGAGCCTCAGAGGATGGGCTAGAAGCAGGGACTGTCCTATCCCCATCACATCTCCCTCCACTTGGAGGTGGATGATGCAGGGCTGGTTGCCGTGGCAGCAGACCAAGCAGACTTAGAGAAAAAAAAAAATGAAAAGTACTCCAGAAATGAAAGCGTATTGGTCTTCCATGAAATCGTGCCAGAGAGAGAAAGAGGGCAGAGAACAGCCCAGAGCAGCACAGATGAAGTAGATGCCTGAATCTAGCTTTCAGGGCCTGCAGACCCCAGTGCGCACTGTCCTCTAATTCACCATACACCCTATAGGTGGCCAGAAAGGGAAACCTAGAACCCCCCATGAAGTGCCTGAATCAGGGTGAAGGTCAAATATATGACCAGCCTGAAGAATCTTTTTGATTCTGTTTCTCAGGATGGAGCCCGTTCTGATCTGATGCTGCCTTCCCCACGTTGGTCAGATAGGGGAATTTGGCAGTCCAGGCCCCTCACCACACATCATCCCCATGCAGGTGCGAGCTCTGCTTTCCAGCCTGATCTTTGTTGAGAGAGAGAGAGAGAGAGAGAGAGAGAGAGATGGGGGGAGGGGGAGCGGGGCGGGCAGCTCTGCACGCAACTTCCTTCTCTTGCTTGGCATTGCCAGGAGCTGCATAGCTGACTCACACCACTTGAATAATTGCCTTTTAATGGCACCGTTTTCTTCACGTGTAAAACCAAGCTCTGTGATTCTTGACTTAGAGGCATCTGCCATTGCTGTGCATACATGCCTCACCCGCAGCCCTGGGCCATGAAACCATATCTGTCAGTCTCTTTCACATATGGCACAAGCTTGCCTGATGACATCCAGGAAGGAGGACAGCAAACACGCTCCCAGCTTGGGCCAACCATTGTGGGCACACACATGTGCCTCTGTCACCTCTGAAGAGGCATGCGTGCCTGGTTCCTTGCCATTTCTCTCCTCTCTGGCCCCTTGTCCTTTGTCTGAATGTATAAGTCTGAATTTTAGACTCTAGGGGGCACGAATGGATCTCAAGGCTTCAGAACACTCCAATCCCTCATATTTTTTATGGAATTCACCAAATGGCCTCTGCCCAAGTCTAGGACACTTTACAACTGCACTAGGATCCCCCTTTCTTCATTAAATGGATTTTTATTGAGCATTTACTATGTGCATGGTGTTGATCTCATGGAGAAGGTTTACATATTAGGATCCAGCATATACCATTCTACAAAAACATGGACAGGATTCCTGTCTCCTTCTATACATACATAAAATATTCACACCAGCTGATAGATAACCGCTCTGGCTCTCCCACATGTCATTCTAGAATCTCTATGTGCCCCATGGCCCAATGATCCTCGCTAAGATTTTAATGTAGAGAGTGGGGATGTGCCCAGAGACAGATGGAGCCAGCAGGTATTCCAAAAGATGAAAACCATTCTGGCTGGTTTCCAAAAACCCCTTTCAGAGGACACTCTGAGGAGAGCCCTGGCAATGAAGCAGCAAGCTCAAATGCACCCAGCTGACTGACAGGTCTGGGCAGCATGATGGAGCACTCTTATCAGGGAAAACACCGTCTGCATTTGCAGGATATTAATAGGTAAACTCTGGCCCCTTAGCCAGTCACAGTGGGTCGGAAGCATTTTCTTTCTCTTTCTGCACTTCGGAGGGGAAACATGGGTGGTGGGTGGAGAGCTTGGATTTTCCATTGCTTTACCACTTCGAGTCAGAGCAAAAACAGAGCACCCATCACAGGAGGAAAGCCAGAGGCAGAGAAAAACAAAAGAGATCACTAGCTCATGAAGAGAAGGAGGGGAGGGAAGGAGGAAATATGGGGGAGTAGAACATACTTCTTATATTTTATGTCGCTCATTCCATCAAACTAAAGGGCTGTGCACCCAGGTGGAAAAGCCACTCACATTTTAAAGAATAGTCTCCTGCCCTCCCCCACCACTCAAAGGAGGAATGCCAGCGCGGATTCCCCATTTTCCAGTGTGTTAGCTACCTGTGCCTACTCAAGATAGGTGGATTTTCTTAATACACTGAAAGACAAGACCTCTCTTATTAACAGAGGATACAAGCCTTTGAATACACAGCTTGTAAATAAGTATTCCATTACTGTAACTTGTTTACATGATTTATCTTCACAAGACTGCCCCTACAGAACCAGACAGATTGAGGGCAGATTTAAATGCGGCTATCACATCCAGAGCTCAGAGGCACAGTTCTGCACCTGCACCCAGCTGCAGAGGAGGACACAGGAGACA
>NW_011888789.1:14027914-14034437 GCF_000151845.1 Pteropus vampyrus
AGAAATGAGAGATGATTTTCTAAAAACAAATCCTCCATACTCTGTAATGGAGACATAGTTCATTTCCCCAGCCATAAAAGATTAAGCTGAATTTCTCACACCCTCTTTCAGTTAGTGAGTCCTATAACTGAATTCTGGCCGATGGAATATGGGCAAAAGTAACATGCACACTCCTAGGCCTGACCATTAAAAGCCTACTGCCTGATCTTCTACTTGCTCTCCTTTCTGCAGTTTGGATATTGATGCCCTGGTCAACCTTGGAAGCCACATGTCAAAGAAGGCAGGGTCTCTGAAAGCCTACATGGAATAGAGCTTCAAGTCACCAACCCCTGGTGCCCACTGGACTTTATGTGATTGAGAAATGAACATCTAATGCATTAAGCCATGATTCCAGGGTTTATCTAACATTACCTTAACCAACTCTACTCAAATATTAGCAGCTTGACCTGGCTTGGAAACAGAAGTGTACTTTTTACCTAGTTACAGCTCTTACATGCTTTATGAGGGAGTTGGAAAAAGCCAGCGACATCCAAGGGTTTTACGCTTGGGAGACTAGACTTTAACCTCACCTCCTTGCTCAGAGCTCTGGGTAATGGCATTAAACACCCCAGACCTCACTAAGAATGCTCATTCAGGGAAGTACCAATCTAGTCCTCATTTGAACAGAATGTGGGGTTTTTATGAGTCTAAAATCAAAGAATGTATAGAAAAGAATATCATCGCTTTAGGATAAGGCCTGTGTACTGGTGCACTCATCAACTATGAGACTCTTTTTAGGTATTTTAATTAAAAGTCCTTTTCCAAACACCACTGGCACCTTCTAGGAAGGCTACTCTATTTCTCTCCAGTTTTGAGCATATCCATCCTACTCACCCGCTGGTGTGGTGGTGCTAGTGTCTTGTGAAATCTGCTTTGCCATTTGTGAGGGGGCAAACTGAGCAGATGGTCATGACCACTGGGGAACCTGGTAATGAGCAAACGCCACACATCAGAGTTTCAGATTCTTGTCTCCTCGCCAAAAATGACAGCCTAGTTGGCTGGTCATAGCCCTGATGTTGGGGAAAAGCACATATCTCACCATTCTAGTCCTTAACATAGCTACACTTTCAGATTCTTGCCCGGTATCAATTCTTCTCACTTTTCAGCTGAGGTGAGCAGGGGTTGGGCAGTTTCCAGGAAATGGAACTATATTCCTATAGATTCATCACTTGCTTGAGCAGTTTCTGGTTTTAGGGGGAAAAGTGGGCATATCCAATGCAGGCTGGGTGATGTCCTTCTAGGCCACTCCTCATTCTCCCCTCAGTTGTGCTCTAGCTATACCCTTGCCTCAAGCCTGGCAGTGAATTGTCAGCCCCTCAGTCCATCCTGCCCACCTACTAAAACCAGACTGACCTTAAATCAATGCCACCACCCCTGCCTCCCTCAAAGTTTCCTTCCACATTTGCTGGGACAAAGGAGCTGCTTGGTGAAAGAGCAGATCAGGGTCGTGGAAGGGCTGCCAAGGAAATGGGACACAAACACTTCGGCTGGCAGTGGGAAAGAGGATGAAAGCTGAGACAGAACAAAAGAAAAGGGGCATGAAGCATGAGCAATCCGAAACCGAGTGGATTTGAGAGAGAAGGAGACCCCACCCCATGATGGAGTCAGGAATAAAGAAATCATAACATTAGAAATGACCTTAGGTATCATCTAACTGAATCTTTCACATTCACGGAGAACACAGAAAAGGCACCCAGAAAGATCACAGGACTTACCCATACTCACCCTGTAAATAAAGGGTGAAATGAGAATACCAAACTCCTGCAATAACATTCCTTCCCAATGCCTCACTGTAGTCCGGAATATTTACTGCCTGCCTTTTGAGAATCATTTTGGGCAGGGAGGAACCAAAGGCACCCTTTTAAACTTTGAGAAAACCCGATACTCGTGACTTTGACTTGTGGGAGCCAGTGATGCAACAAAGACCATCTTCCCAGGTCAGGTCCCAGGAGGACCATGAGAGGGGCTGAGAGCAGAAGAAGGAGCTGGCATCTGGATTAGGATGTGCCTTGTCTCTTCTGCCACATCCTCATACTTTATAGGTGATGATAAAGCCTAGAAACCTGCGTCATGTAAAGATATTAGGGTCAGAGTGGAAAATAATTTAAGTACTGATTCCATCTAAAACTGGCACTAGCAAAGCAATTCCTATCACAAGCAGCAATTCCTGTTTCTCACCACCCCAAAATAATAGGCCGTCTTCCAAAGTTGATGAGCTATGACTTTCTTAGTGACTGAATGGTCTGGACCCACATTAAGAAAAATATTCCTGTGGTGAACAGGGAAATGTTCAGGCCAGGTGCCCTGCCAAGGAAGAAAGATGCCCTTTCTTGCCCCAACTGCTAGGACTGGAGTTGGCTTTCAGGCATCAGCTGTTTGCCTCTTCAAAAATGCCCTTAGCTGAGAGAGCCACCTCACTCAAGGTCACACTTCTACTCAAAGGGGCCTATACCCAATGACCAATGAGTGCAAGGGTGAAAAAGCCCCACCACTGCAGCCCAACATGGGACAAATCCTGACAGGCCATTTCAGCCCCAGAACTCCCCGTGGGGCCGGTCAAGATTGTTGCACCTGCACCAAAGCCCAACTTCACAATCCTACTTCTGTTCCTCCTTGCCAAGGGTGCCCATTGCAGGAGTCATTCTAGTAAACATCCTGAACACCAAACTCTGCAGAGTCTGTCCCCTGGCAAATCCTCTCTGTGACATCTCTCCTCACCTGCCTCTTCATGAAGCAGACCTCACACGGTAGCCCCAACTACAGACCTCGTCTCGTCAGAAATTCCAAGACTGGATCAGTTCCCAGAGCTCGAAAACCCCTCCAGGAATCCCAAAACTTAATCTCAGAGTAACATTTGTGTAGTACTAAGCAGAGAACTGTTTCTGGTAATGCTGTATCCTGAGATGCGCTCTGCACTGTTTAATAATATGCAAGAAAGAGAATTATGCTAGCGCTGAATCCCATTTCCCATTCTTTCAATCTGTGGTCCCAATGTGGTTACAGTTACGATCATAACATCTGACTTGAACTGATGAGTCGAAGTTTCATAATGTCAAATAAGTCATATTTCTGTAGCACTTCCTACCCATTGCTAAAAATATTGTTTCTTCCCACACAGTTATTCCTAATGAGATATTTCAAGCCACCTGGCACCCGGGGGAGTTCCTTGGCTAATCTGCTGTGGAGTCCCACAAAATATAAACTGTACACAACAGAACCCCAGTGGATGCTGGTGTCAGGGGGCAAGAAGAGCAGCAACATCACAGGATATTTTGTTCTACAATAAGAGATGTTTATGGGAGACGTCGTTAGACCAACAGCCAGTGTGACGAAGGTAAAATGTAGTACATATAACGTGTTTTTGCAGTGAACACATCAAAACAGGAGCTGGCCCCGGTTACTGACCGGCTTTCCTCCAGGACCTTAGCTGTTCTTACAGTTTATGATGAGAACCGATTTGAAACCTGGACAAATGCTTACTCCCACTGAAATGTAAATGCATCTGGGGACCAGGCAAGGCCTCCTATCTGGCTGCATTGCCAACAGATTCCAGCCATGCCAAAGGCTTGCTCGCCATTGCTGATAATGTGCCCTTCTTACTCTTCCCTTGCTGTCTTGCTAAATGCTAGTCTGTCTTTACTCCTCTTCATCACTCCACTAATCCACGTTTTAGGCATCATCTCCTGAACATTCTCCCTCCTCCTCTCACCCAAGCTGGGTTAGGGGACCCTTTCTAGGTTCTCCTAGCTCCCTGTGCACACCAAAATATAACAGATGAAATGCTCTCTTGCAATGCTGTCTCCTCCCATGGGCTGAGAGCCTATAGAGAGGGAACTCTCTCTTCTCTGTATTCAGTACTCAGCACCATTCTAAGCACGTCAGCTAGTGTTGCAATAGCAAAAATAAAACGCGCTTTCTGCTTCTATCCTTTAAATCTTATCCCTAAGATTATTAGGGGAGCCCAGAGGGTAGTTCCAAAGGAAAAAACTCCAAGAGCACCTCCAGGACACCTCTGGGCTGTCCTAGCAAGGCCTTCTCCAGAGAGAGGCAGGCAGCACACACCTACTTGTGCAGACATTTCAGTGTCTTGGAGCCCACGGAGGGACTTCACTCTCTAATTAGAAAATGAAACCTCTGTAATTCAGGAGAGGTCTGGAAGGAGAGGTCAGT
This sequence comes from Pteropus vampyrus, assembly GCF_000151845.1. Taxonomy (NCBI): domain Eukaryota; kingdom Metazoa; phylum Chordata; class Mammalia; order Chiroptera; family Pteropodidae; genus Pteropus; species Pteropus vampyrus. The sequence continues at coordinate 14,032,124 of NW_011888789.1, forward strand.
ATAAAGTCTTTCCTCTGCCACCAGCAGCCCCATCTTCACACCAGGCCTTAGCTAGATCAGGAGGTAACACTAAGAGAAATAAAGAAATGTGCTTTCAGGTGGCAGCAGCATCCCAGGGGGACCAAGCGAGTTCACCACCTCCTCCTCTTCCCACCAAGTGCACCTTTGTCCCGAGCTTCCCCATCCCACAGCCCTGCCTCATCCTCTAGTCAGACCACATCTGTGGGACGTCTGAGAAAATGCTACTAGATAATCATCTTAATAGTCAACATTTATCGACCGTTATGGGTTGAACTGTGTCTCTCAAAAAAGGTGTGTCGAAGTCCTAACTCACAGGACTTGCGAATGCAACCTCCCTCGTTTGAAAATACGATCTTTGCAGATGTAATGAAGTTAAGATGAGGTCATTCTGGATTAGGGTGGGTCCTAATCCAATAATTAATGTCCTTATAAGAAGAGGGAAACTTGGACGCAAATCGGGGAGGCCATACGCAAACAGAAGCAGAAACTGGAGCTATGCATCAAGCCAAGGAACGCCAAGAATCGCCATTAGCCACCAGAAGCTAGAAGAAACAGGGCAGGGTCCTCACCTAGAGCCTTCAGAGAGAGCATGGTCCTGCTGAACCTCGATTTCTCAGAAACTAATATACTGACTGAGCGTTTTATGCCGCACTCAGTAGTTCCACATAATGATTTTATATCAACCTCACAACAACCCTGGGAGGTATTTATTGGGGCACAGAAAGCCCATGTGACATGGCCAAGGGAAGGTCAGTATTAGGTGCACATAACTAGTGTAAACAGAACAGAGACTCAAATCCATGTCTCAGGGACTCCAAATGCATGTCTCCTGACTCCAAATCCAGCCATCTTTCCATAGATTTTTAATCAGATTTTTGTTTCAGCATCTGCTCTAAGGGCCTTCTAGTCATCATTAAGCATTCCAGTTATCTTCCTTTCTTCCCACTTGCCAAAAGGAGAAATGATTTGCGGCTCTGACAGAATTCCAGATCTCACGGACAGGAAGGCAAAGCTAGTTGCAGCCGCCACCTGCCCAGTTTTGTCACAGATCCTGCCTGGGTTGCTGCACTTGATTTGAGGGGTCAGGAGAAAGCAATAATTTAAAAGCTGCCTTCACCTGCCAGTGTCATAAAGGGAGTCCATACGCAATTAGGCACTTCTAATCACTTAATCCACTTTAAATCTCTGCAAGGGAAAGGTAATAATTATGGAGCTCCAATCTGGCTGGTCCTTGGCTGATTTTCAATCAACCAGAATCCTACAGAATATTATAAAGTACATTTTTAAAGGCTCTTCCAAAGCTTCTGCGGTCCTGAAATTCAAGCCCTGTGAGGGCCTTTGGGTTTCTTTTTACCCTTTCCATCTGCAGGAAGCCGAACTGTCTCAAAATCCCCCACTGCTAGGACCTTGATTGTAAATTGGAACCAGACCCTTCATTTTCTGATATTCATGTGGGTGATCTCTCTAGTCACCTCTCAGCTCCATAGTCCCCTGACAAAGACCCCCAACTATACAATTCACCAGGTGCTGCTGGATCAAAGACCCAGTGCGATCCCAGGGGCTCCTATGTCCAGCTCACTGAAAGGTGACATGTATATGTTGAAAAAGATAGTAGAACTAGGAGGCAGCTGAGAAACAGGAGAATGTCATCCCTGTTTTGCCAGGGAGCACGCTTCCCAAAAGCATGACACTCCCTCAACTTGCTGGACGAAAATCTCTCCTCTGATCTTCCCAAAGCAGCAGCAAGTTCTAAATATTTCAGGCTTTTATCTCCAGATCCTTAGCACTTTTCCAGCCTTCAACACCCACGATGGTAATTTCACAGACGCGCATTATTTATTCAACAGCCGCCAGCTCTATATACTCAAGTGTCACACCCAAGACTGATCTTTGTCTTCTTTCTGGGGAATTTGTGCCTGCAACTCACCAACACATCCTGGTGATACGAGAGGCTCAAACAGAGAGCACCCCAAGAACTATCAGTGAAATAAAAATAGGTTGAATGGATTTGCTGCCAACTTTGATTTTTGGCTGGTTAGGCAATTTGGGACATGACTGGAAAATTAATCCAGCAGGACAATGCTGGATCCCACATAGCATGACCACATTTTAAACTCGCTTATGGTGGTAAAAGTATCTTTATCTCACATCTGACAGAGCAGAAACTGAGACCTAGAGAAATTAAGTGACTTGCCTTGTGTCACATGGTCTGTGGCACGGTCAGGGTAAGAACTCAGGCACCCATGGCATTGCTGTAGGTAGAAATATTGGGTCCTTCCAAGAGGAAGATCCA
>NW_011888789.1:14034487-14043264 GCF_000151845.1 Pteropus vampyrus
AGACTGATCTTTGTCTTCTTTCTGGGGAATTTGTGCCTGCAACTCACCAACACATCCTGGTGATACGAGAGGCTCAAACAGAGAGCACCCCAAGAACTATCAGTGAAATAAAAATAGGTTGAATGGATTTGCTGCCAACTTTGATTTTTGGCTGGTTAGGCAATTTGGGACATGACTGGAAAATTAATCCAGCAGGACAATGCTGGATCCCACATAGCATGATCACATTTTAAACTCGCTTATGGTGGTAAAAGTATCTTTATCTCACATCTGACAGAGCAGAAACTGAGACCTAGAGAAATTAAGTGACTTGCCTTGTGTCACATGGTCTGTGGCACGGTCAGGGTAAGAACTCAGGCACCCATGGCATTGCTGTAGGTAGAAATATTGGGTCCTTCCAAGAGGAAGATCCACGAGGTGACCTCAGTACTGTAGACTGCGTGTCAATGGGACAAACGCAAAGGTACTGAATGCCCGTGCACTGGGAAAGGAGCTATTTTAGATTCAATCCCAGTTAACGTGATTGCAGGTGCTACATGAGGCTCTGAGTTGAGTATCAATCACCAATAAGTATCGTATCTGCAGGCTTTAGAGCCTCTCCTTTCAATTAGTTCCATTTCCCCCATTTCCCTATCACTTGGATCTTCTGCTGAAAGAAACGTGTGGATGCTCTGGACCTGTTCCCAGATCAATATGGCCAAACCGAATCAAATAGAACATTTTAAATACCTTCCTTATTTTCAAAAGCTTTGCTTTTCCGAAGGAAATACTCTTGTTTTGAGATTTGACACCCTGCTGATTACCTATGGAAGAGGATAAAAAGTTAAAAGTTATTAATGGGTATCTCCAGGCAATTATAAACACACTGCCCTCGGGTTTCTGGTCTCTCCCAGAGGCCGTGTGCCAGCTGGCGACTTTGCTGCTTCTGAAAGATAATGCAGCCTTTGCCGCAGATAGTGGAATGTCCTATCAGACCTGCAGGCTGTGGTGGTAGCTTCTGTAATAGCGGCAACCTGTAATTTGACTGCAGGCAAGACAATTGCTCATGCTCAGGCAAGATAGTCCTGACATGGTGAGAACTCCAAGAGATCACTGGCAGAACATGGTGGAAACCTGTGTTCACTATTCCAAGGAATCTCAAAAAGCCTGTTATAAAACGTTTCAACAGGCTTTAAGTGCACTAGCTAATTTAAAAAATAAATAAATAAAAATAAAAAATAAAAAAAAAACAGGTTGGAGAGGACAGTGAAGGTAAAAATGTATTTAACAAGGATAGAGCCAAGCATCCATTAGGACCAGTTCCAAAAGAAGGCAAGAAGTCAAAAGAAGGGACTAGCCAACTGACATATGGGTTCCAGGCAGGGAGGAAGCAAAACCTATGCTTGTCTGTGAATCCTGGAATCCCAAGGTTGGACTTCAGACTCCTTCAAACCCCAGAGACAGCAGTTCCACAGCAGCCTTCCTGAGGCATTAGAAAAAGAGCAGGAGGATCAGCCAAAGTTTCACTAAATAGTCTGAACACCAGCCGGCTCTAGCTGAGACCCGAGAGCTAGCAACTACTTGTGAACTTTCTTCCAAATGGGCTCCTCCAAATAACACTTGTTGTTTTCTTTCCTCACAGCCTCTGACATATTTCTGTCTCCTCCATCCGTTCCACCACTTCCCCAACCCGACCACTCGGCTCAATCGACAACCTCCGAAGAAAGCAGGTTCTCCCCGTTTCCATATACTCTTCTCGGACATGAAGGGACAACAAAGGTCGTGAAGCTCATGTCTGGGGACCATGGAGGGAGAGGGTTCCCTGGGCAAAGCTGCGGCAGCCACTGAACTTTAAGCTGCCTCAGAGCTCCCTGCCTCCGGATTCCATAATTAAAGTTCGTTTTTGATCTCCTCGATGCAGAGTAATTAAAATCAGTACACTGTTTGTTTTTCATTTCCTTTAATAAATGGTGACAACTGTTAAAGAGCAAAAGCAGTGACGTCCCAGCTCACTCACCCTTGGCTCCCCTATTTCCATGAGCGCCCTGATGTCTCTGAGTGGGGACTGAGTGGGGACCTGCAGTGTCGGGGGTGGGCATAGCCCAAGAGCAGGCACTTGGCTGCTGGGAAAACATTTGAGGATGACTTTTCCAGGAGAGCTGTCCCTTTCAACCTTTTAAGCGCAGAAAGGTAAGATCGTGTTTTGAAGAGAGAATTTGAAGTGTAAGTTCAAGCTATTCTGTGTGGCTTTTATATGCATTTCCCTTTATGAAAAAGAAATGGGAGAAATACAGTCACCTTGAAGAAAACAGCCTCTCAGTATCAATTTCTCCATCTATAAAATGGGTACTGTCCTATTTGCCCTGCTTGTCACACTAAGGTACTCAGAATTAAATGACATGTTATACATGACCACGTTCCAAAAGCCACAATGCTCCATATGATGTCAGTAAGTTCCTTGCATTATTTATGCCTCCCAGAGACTTTCAGTAAACAAAGAGGAGTTTGGATGGTTCCCAAAGCAGCTAAGTCTCTCTAGTTAAAGCAGGAGGCACTGAGGAAGGACAGGGAAGGAAAGAAGGTGGAAAGGCACATAGTGTTCCAGGGAAATTTCCAGACCTACTACTGTATAAGAAAAGGAGTTCACCCATCTTTCTTCCTGGGAGCACGCCCTAGGGGCTCCTTTAGGCCTAAGGCAGCCAGCTGGCCTCACATGTCCCACACGTTGCTTTCCTACTTCACTGGCAACTGCAAGAAAAATGTTCTTCCCCTACTATCTTACATGTGCTTTGTAATTGGGTGGGGAGGCAAATGAAGGCACCTGCAGGGGTGACTTCTGTCCTGGGAGTTTCCCTGGCATCACCTCTACGTGGCAGCTTAAGTCCATCTACCAGGTGTAGGTTGAACGTGCTTAAATCAAGTCCAGTGCCTGCAGGGCTCTGGCCAAAAAAAAAAAAAAAAAAAACCTGAGGTCAGCCCTCCTTGGCCTCCAGAGAATGCTAATCTACCCATGGATTATGTGAAATCTATTTCAAAAGCATACGTGATATGGTCTCTGATTTAAGCCCCAGACTTTTCCTCAGAACCACAGGGACCAGGCAGCCTTCCAGTGGGGTAATTTTAAAACTGAAAAGAGGCTTGCCTGCTGGAACTCTGGTTTTCAGTGCCCTTTCCGTCTACCTCCTCGTGCCATTAGCCATCCTGGGGAAAAGATATTAACCCTAAGAGAAGAAAATGAAACGTGTTGAGCTAGAGAAACACTGGAAAGGGCTTCAAATGGTGGACAGTGACTCTAAGAGGGAAGTGACTCTGCCCCAAAGCCATAACTGGCCTTAAGATAGAAGGCCATCCTGAGGTACAACACCTCCTCTACATGGAAGCCCTACTCCACTCCACGACCCTGACTCCACTCGTGGCCAGTGTGGATTGTGTCAGGTTTTCTATTTGAGTATTCCCAGAAACGCAATGAAGTGTTTGAACGCAGGGCTCCCTAACGCCAACATCCAAAAACATAGTGATTATTTTGCAGTTCTTTGGAGGAACCTAAGGTAACTGAACATTTAAGAGAAAAGTGGAAGGTGAGGAAGGCACGAGGCAGGCAGTGGTATATAACAGAGTAGAAAAGCACAGGCTTTGGGGACATCAGAATGTGACTGCTGCACTTTGCCATTTGCTAGCTATAGAACTTTGGGGAGTTACTTAATGTTCGAGTCTCAGTTTACTCATTAATAAAATAGAGATAAAAATAACCATATCATATCATTGTAGTGAGAAGAACAAAGGACATGAAGTATCTAAAAACTTGGTGCATAGCTGGAATTAAATAAACGGTAGCTACTATCATCTTTATAACTGTCAATAATATTACTGATTTGAGGGATTGTATAATTCTTCAACCATTCCCTTCCTCAATTCAAAAATCCCTTCACTATGATTTCTAATCATAAAAACAAAGTCAGCATCTGCTTCATTCCATCCAGCCCCACAGATTCTGTTTGGAGAGGACTCCAGACTCAGCACCAAGGAGAGCTCAGAGGTCCCCTGCAGGTCAGTTCTCTCTGTTCCTGGCAGATGGCAAGTCATGCAGGGAGGACAAGCTGCTGTCAGGCTGGTGAGTACCACCTCATGCTGGCATCGCAAGTTGAGGCAGTCAGGCCTGCACAGCTGCCTAGAGAGACCCAGAGAACCCAGCCTGCAGATCTAGAAATGAGGCAGAGATGGGAGAAAATATGGGAGGAAGAAGCTAAACCCGTCGGCTTCTTCTCCAATCCATTCTGGCCATGGCTGAGTGCCGGCCACTCTCAACATACAACTGCCCTGTTTTCATCATTTTTAAACCAAATAAACATGGCCAGACGCTCCAGAAGGAACAGTCTTCTGTTCTGCTTTTCTGAGTACTTTCATTATTTACTCGTAATATATTTATAAGTAATGACATTCCTCCACCCACCACTCTCACAGATACAGAAAGGAAGAGTAAAATAAAACGCTCCAAGCTTCCCAGAGAAAGAGATAAAAGATGATATATTTATATCTCTCGGGTTCCAAAAAAATTGCAAAATGGTTACCCAATCGTGCCACCTTTCCCCTAAAGAACACACACCTGCCCAGATTACTAGATGTTCTCTTGTACCTCAGTCATCCTCACATAGCCCCACAAATACGATGGGAAGAGAGGATAATTCATCAGACAGCATTACTCACTCCATCGTCTCTGCTTCCAAAACACCGTGATGAGAGAGAGTACATGCGTGTGTGTGTGTGTGTGATTCATGAGGATATCCTCCTACACCTAAATCAGTGTCTTGCACAGAGTAGGTACTTGATCAATATCTGCTAAATTAAATTGTAGTTTATATGCTTGGAAATCCAAGAGGGCTCAAACCTAACTTGAATCCAAAGAAAGGTATTGAATAGCACCCGCGAATTCACTGGCCTCAAGGTTTCCCACCTCAGTAAACGGTACAACTATTCATCCGGCTGCTCAGGACAGATGCCTAAGATTCCTCCTTGATTGCTTTTTCCTTCCCACCCACATCCAATCTACTATCAAGACACGCTGCTTCTAACTCAAAAATGAATCTGACAATGTCTTCCTATCTTCGGCTGTACGCCTGGAGCCTAAGCCACCATCATCTCTCACCTGGACTACTACAAAGTACCTAATGAACAGTCTTGCCACCTTATAGTCCATCCTTGAGGTGGAGGCCAGATGATTTCACCAGTCAATCAGATACTGTCGCTCCCCTGCTTAAAGCCAAGCAAAGATTCTCAGTGAGAACAGAATCCAAACTCCCTACAATGCCCATGAGCCCTACCTGATCTGGACCCTGCCTGCCTCGTTAGCCGTATCTTGCCCTAATCTCCTCTCACTCACCACCCGCTGGCCTGGCTGGTCTTCCTTCCATTTTCTTGAAAGCACCAAGCTCATACTTGGAATATTTATCCACCAGATTGTCACCTGGCTGCCTTCTTCTAAATATGATCGAGCACCCACCTATGAACCCACCCACGCACCCCTTCCCTGTTGACATTGCTCTCTACCGTGTCACCCTATTTTCTCTGCTTTAGGCCACATACCAGCACATAAGATAATGTAACTTCTTTGTTAACATGTTTATTGTCTAACTTCTCCCCGCTTCCTAAATTTAAACTCTTTACATAGAGCCTCGCTCTCTCTTAAGAATAGCTGTATCCCCAGGGCCAGGAATGCCAGCAGGTACATAGTCAGTATTCAATTAACATTTATGAGCTGACTAAACTAAATGGCTTGATCTAGTGCTGTCTCTAGTACCCAGGTTCTTTCTCACTGAATTTGGTTTTGCACACTCATACATATTTATAGATCACATTGGGGGAGGGGAACAGGGAGGGAATAAACTCTCTCGAGACATTATGTAAACCCTCAACCTTACAACTATCCTTAAGGGCTAGCAGTTTGCAAATATAAATGTTTTCTCTTACAGAATATTATATGTCAGCACAAAAACTTTTTGTCTCAGGACCCTTTTACATACTTAAAAACTGTTGAGAATCCAAATGAGTTTTTGTTTATATAGGTCATATCTATCAGTATTTACTGTGAAAATTTAAAACTGAAAAAACATTTATTTACTTAAATAAATGTTTATTTTTAAATTTACATTTAAAAATAACCATAACAAACCATTATATGTCACACATATAACATATTTATATAAAATTAACTATATTCTAAATGCAATGTGGTATCCTAGATTGGATTCTAGAACAAAAAAGGGACATTAATGGAAAAACTTGTGAAATCCAAATAAAGTCTATAGTTAATAGTTCTATAATAATGTTAATTTCTTAGTTTTGACAAATGTATCATGGTAAGATGTTAAAATTAGGGAAAACTGGGTGAAGTGTATACAAAAACTCTTTGTGCTATGTTTGGAACTTTCCTATAAATATAAAAGTATTTTAGAAGAAAAAATTTATTTTTAAAAACTATATTTAAAAAGATTTGTGTGAAGATTGGCACTGTTTTATATTTTTGTAAATCCCTTTTAAGTCTGGTTTAGTAGAAAAGAACTAGATTCTAGTATTTGTTTCTACATTCAATCTGTTGTGACAGGCTGCTTTAGCTCAACTATATGAAGAAAATACTGTTCACATCGATATGTATTCGGAAAGGGAAGATTTACTAGCCTTATCAGATAATTACATATATTTTTTTTTTGATACCACACCAAAATTTGTTAAGAGGTAGACTTTTAAGGGTTAACTGCAATGTGAAATATAAAACATTATCAGTGAAGTGTTTTTACTGTTATATTAAACTCTCTTGGTTTACCTTGCATTATGGACAGATCTACCAAATGATGATTTTATAACAACACATATTGATCATTTGGAAAACAGTTCACTGAATTATGTATTCCATTACACAGTATCAAAAATATTGTCAATATCAACCAACTCTTCAGAAAAGTCTTTAAGGTTTGGGAAGTAGTCAAGTTCATGGTGATAGATACAAATTTTCCAAAATTCTATTTTTGCTTCAATGCTTGAATTTTATCACTGACAAAAAAAATACGGTCAGTTGTTTTCCTTGAAATATCAGGCTCATTTTATTCAATTAAAAAAAAAAAACAATGTCTCCCAAATATTTAAATCTGAATTGCCACAGTTTTTCTACCAGCCATTTTTTCAAGTAAAAATGATGTTTCATGGAGAAAGCTCTAGATCAGTTCACAACTCAAACAACTGAACAAGCACTTTTCCTCAAGACAACCTTTGTACATTAGTATGAAATAGAAGTCCTTATGTATCATTTCCACTTTGTCACACAGGATATAAAATAAATGTACTCAAAGATTGGCATTTAATTAACAATTGCTAAACCTTCAACTAAGACGTAGGTGAAAATGAAAGTTTTTAGTTTTTTTTTTTTTTACTACTGTAAGTGTGTAGCAGCTGCACTGACTTCCAATACAGTTTGGTGCCATTGCCTTGATTTGGGCTACGGTGCCAGCAGTTTTATCCATCTTTGCTTTTGACGCATCGGCCCAAGTTCCAACACAATGGAAAAGGCAAATAACACCTTAACATTATTATGAAAACAGTCTTGACCTCACAGGCTTCCTGCAGCGGTCTTAGGAAACACCAGCGGTCTTCAGACCACATTTTGCGAACTACTGTTCTAAATGATTTACTGGCGAAATACCTCAAAATGCAAACATTTATTGAGCACCAACTGTACGTAGACCTAGTTCTAAATTCCTGTGGCTATTGAGGCTAGGACAGCACAAAAGGAAGAAAGTCTCTTCCCTGGGAGTTTAAAATATAGTTATGTAAACAACAGATAAATAAAGAACCCTGAACAATAGAAGGGAAAGTCAGTGATAACAGACTAGAGATTACAATGAGAATTCAAGGTGTTAAGGTGATACCGACTACGACTATGGACCTTCGAGAGTGAGGTAGGTTAAGCGGGCAAAGATACCAGAAGGTCAGTCCTTGACAGAATTAGCTCAGACTTCTGGACTTCTCCTCCAGCCTCACTTCCAGCAATCAGCCTAATAAAGATTCTGAAGACCACGGCCTGAGCCCAAAGACTGCAGATGGAGCTGAATCCAGCACAGGCAGGGAAGAGGGAGGTCAGCAAGATGTATGAAAACAGTTTCTGTAAGTTAAAAGAGTGCAAAAGTTAAGGCAAAAGAGCCTAGCCAGATAAAGATGGCGGTCAATTTCTACATTTGGGTGAAAGAAAAGGAAATACTGAGATGCTCCAATAGGACTAATTATCAGGCAGGGGGTAGGGGGCGGAAATAAAGTTGATTTATTGAAAGATCAACATTCAAGGACAGATAGGGCATTTTTGAGACAGAGTTTATACCAGATGAATACTGTACACCAATAATATCTGAAACTCCCACAGCTAATTTGAACACAGTGGCATTCACGGTTTTCTTCTATCCCCCGCTGTTTTTGTTCATTTCATATGACACTAGACTTCAAAAATTGGCCACCTGCCCACTTAACTTAGGCTCTTTGTAAATGATTTGTCCAGACCAGAAGCTGTTTGAGCCTGCATTATTTTTCTGACAAGCTGTGGTACTCTACCCTGCAGAGCCAGGATGTCCTGAATCCTAACGCTGCCCCGTAGAGTCTGTCCCTATAGTTATGAGCTTATCTGTTCGCTGCTTTGATGACCTTGATGTCAAATGACTCAAAACTCCTCAGACTTAGCAACCCCTCAGTTGCTAGACCTAGATGGTTTCAAGCAGAGGGCCACAGACACCTTCAGCAGAGATAAAAACTACTTCTCTTCC
>NW_011888789.1:14043314-14047141 GCF_000151845.1 Pteropus vampyrus
TGTTCATTTCATATGACACTAGACTTCAAAAATTGGCCACCTGCCCACTTAACTTAGGCTCTTTGTAAATGATTTGTCCAGACCAGAAGCTGTTCGAGCCTGCATTATTTTTCTGACAAGCTGTGGTACTCTACCCTGCAGAGCCAGGATATCCTGAATCCTAACGCTGCCCCGTAGAGTCTGTCCCTATAGTTATGAGCTTATCTGTTCGCTGCTTTGATGACCTTGATGTCAAATGACTCAAAACTCCTCAGACTTAGCAACCCCTCAGTTGCTAGACCTAGATGGTTTCAAGCAGAGGGCCACAGACACCTTCAGCAGAGATAAAAACTACTTCTCTTCCATAAGTCCAGCTCTCCACCACAGAGCCAATGGTACTTCATGGAATCAGAATCAATTCTCATGGATGCTGGAGTATTTTCTCAAAAAGAATTGACCAGTGACAAATATCGATGACAGTAAAACTTATCTTTCAGGTGTATCCACCACTTACAGGAATAGCTCTATCCCCCAGCATTTGGTGCTGTCATGATGCTCGCCACCACTTTTCCACCAAGTTTTCCCTCTCACAAGAGCCACACGCTCTGAATAGTTCATGAGCCCCTGTAAGTCTTAGCTCACAAAGGCTATATGTGACAGGGATGGGGATACAATGAAGTCTAAATCATGCTGTTTCTATCTCTTTATTTGTATTTGTCTCAAGTTTCTAAGTAGATGAGCCTTTAGAAAGGATATGATGAGAGACAAAAGAACTTAAAAATACTAAGAATAATTTGAAGGAGAAGGAGTTCACTGCTAGAGTAGGTGTTCTGGGATGACTTATGGAAGAAGCAGAATTGAGGGGCCAATACAAGATAAGAAGGATTGGATAATGAACACTAAGGAAAGAGGGTATTCCAGGTGAGGGAGGACATTATGGGCAAAGGTGTGGAGAGAAATGCTTGTACAGTATAGTATGCACTGTACTCATTCCACTCTGGCATGAATGCAAGGTTAAAGCATAGAAATTAGTGAAGAAAATGTAAGAAAAGTAGGTTGAGATCATAATGTAATAGAAATCGAACATCAGACTACTGGGCACTGGGGAAACAAAGTTGATTAAGATTACTGCAGCCCAGCAGGGTACGTACGGGGGAAGGAGGTAGCACAAAGCAGGGAGCCACCAACCCTGAAAACCTCAGGAAGGATGGATGTTTGAGCATCTTGGCCAAAAAGATGTCGTATTTTCCCAGGCAGACATTGGAAGATGGGCAGAGAAGTACTTTCCAAAGACGGTGAACAGTGTAAGCAGAGGCCTTAAAGCTTGTGATAGCATTTTGCATTCAGAAGACTACAAGCACTAATAATGGCTGGAAAGGAACGTAAGTGAGATGCAGGAGATGGTGCTCTAAATGTGGACAAGTGCCAGCTCCGGGAGGGTCTGGTCATTTGGTGGTTTCCAATATATACTCCAAAGAGCACAAAGAATTCACAAAGGTACCTCAGGAGCTACAACAGTACAGGGAGGACAAATGGAAATGATGAATAAGCAGGTTCCCATCTCCCTTCAACCAGACAAACTCTATTCTGAAGAAAGAATTCTCTACTACCATAATAATTAATTAAAAGTTTGAAAACTCCCAGTCATTAAAAGTTTTCAGCAACAAAGAACAGAAGTGATTAGGAAGCCACCAAGGCAAATCTAGTAGCCTGGCTGGAGAAAGAAGGCGAATGAAAAGATCACCACTTGGTTCAGATAAGAGTTGATCAAGACTGGGCTATGACTATTTTAAAAATAAAAAATAAATGAAATAAAAAAGATGCATCTAAGAGACAGTGTCAAGAAAGGATTCACTGGGACTTAATGGTTAATTTTACCCAAAGAACCACAGTGAGACTCCACTACATATGTACTAAAATTAGTACAATTTAAAAGGCTGACAATACCAAATTTTGAGAGGAGACAGAGTCTTCTGAACTCTCATGCATTGCTGCTGAGAGTGAAAATGGTACATTCACTTTGGAAAACTATTTAGCAATAACTGTAAACATGAAATAGATGCCTACTCTGTGACCTAACTGTTTCATTCCCCAATATTTACCCAAGAGAATGAAAACATATATTCCCAAAAAGACCCATATAAGAATATACATAATAACTTCACTCATAAAAGTAAAAAACTGAAAATATCCCATATCCCATCAACAGGAAAACGGACAAGCCACTTTTGGAATGCAACTCAACAACAAAAAAAGAATGTACTACCAAAATAAGGAACAATCTCAAAAAAATTACGTGTATCAAAAGAAGCTATAAACAAGTACATAATGTATGCTTTCATTTATATAAAGTTTAAGAACAGGCAAGACCACTCTACATGAGAGAAATCAGAACAATGGTTACCTCTGGGGAGGCGGAGTTATTGACAGAGGGCAGTATCAAACATTCAGGTGTGATAGGTTGTATATTTTTATTTGGGTGAGAGTTACACAATGCAAACATTTGCCAAAACTCATTGAACTCTACCCTTAAGATCTGTGCATTTTACTGTATGCTTCAAAATATACTTCATTGATTTTTTCAAATGAGGAATCTGGAGAAAGGGAAAGTTAAAGGTGACCCAAGAGTTCAACCAGACAGGAAGAAGAAGAAATTGGCCAGTAATGAAACTAGAAAATCGAGGAGGGGGTGAGGCAGGGCTTATTCTCACCTTTTTTGAAACTTACTCTTTATACTTGAAATTTTTTTTTTGTTCCTTCTGCCTTCTATTAGATCATGAGCTCTCTGAAATCTCTTTAGAAAAAGGCCTTGGGCAGAACAGACCCTCAATCATTGGGTGTTGCTTGGCATTAAAATCAAGTAATGACTTTTTTTTCTTCTCTCTGAATCCTAAGATTGACAGGTTTAATAAGAAAGTGTATGGAAGCATTTAAGAATTATGAAAGGTCAAAGCGTTACCGCTGCTTGAGAAGATGGCTTCATTTCTATGGGTCTTAGATTTAATGGCATGACCCAGAAGGATGACGAATTAGAAAATTTTAGGCTCTACGAAAGGGCAGCAGGAGAGATGATATGAGAAGGGCTTTTCATACCCCTTAGTTCACATTATCTCCCCAACCCATGAAGAGTTCACCTCAGTTCTCAAGGTACCAGTAAACTCCTTCTGCACACAGAAATTCCTTCTGCACACAGCTGGAATGTTGTGTTCTTGCCCACTATGTTCATCTGCCTGCCCCTTGTCCTCCTTGTCGACATGATCAAATACGTGAAATCTGTCCACACTCACTGCGTACGTGTCTTTGCCAGTTACCTGCCTTGTGAAACAAAAGGTGGCCCTGTAAGACAGCCTGTTTATGATAAATGGTGAAGTGTGTCCTGTCTTGGCATCCTCTTATCATTAAGATGCATTTTGCTTGCACCTAATTAAGCAGAGTGGGAGGGGTAGACTCCAGAGGTCCAAAAAAAGCCTTTGTAATTGCCCTTGACCACAGAACAAACACTATGTAAATGCTTTTTCCTCCCCAGCTGGGCCAGGGCTGCTGGTGCCTGCCTGCCTCGCCATTCCTGACCTCAGCAACTTCAGAAGGATTGTGTTTTCCAGGGAAATTGGATTTATGCAAAATACCCAGTGAAGTCACATGTCTGCCTTCAAGGCCTCCTGCCTTAGAAGCTGAGAGGAAAGTCAACCCAGGTAGCTCTCCCTGACAGGGAGGGTTGTCCTCCACCCTCATCAGAGGATGAAGAGACTTAACCAGTTATATAAATCCACGGAAAGAAAAGTGATGCTCCTTCCTTCTCCTCTCCACTCTCTCCTCTCCCCACCAGCAGTACATTCGTGGAAACCCAA
>NW_011888789.1:14047191-14052866 GCF_000151845.1 Pteropus vampyrus
GTACGTGTCTTTGCCAGTTACCTGCCTTGTGAAACAAAAGGTGGCCCTGTAAGACAGCCTGTTTATGATAAATGGTGAAGTGTGTCCTGTCTTGGCATCCTCTTATCATTAAGATGCATTTTGCTTGCACCTAATTAAGCAGAGTGGGAGGGGTAGACTCCAGAGGTCCAAAAAAAGCCTTTGTAATTGCCCTTGACCACAGAACAAACACTATGTAAATGCTTTTTCCTCCCCAGCTGGGCCAGGGCTGCTGGTGCCTGCCTGCCTCGCCATTCCTGACCTCAGCAACTTCAGAAGGATTGTGTTTTCCAGGGAAATTGGATTTATGCAAAATACCCAGTGAAGTCACATGTCTGCCTTCAAGGCCTCCTGCCTTAGAAGCTGAGAGGAAAGCCAACCCAGGTAGCTCTCCCTGACAGGGAGGGTTGTCCTCCACCCTCATCAGAGGATGAAGAGACTTAACCAGTTATATAAATCCACGGAAAGAAAAGTGACGCTCCTTCCTTCTCCTCTCCACTCTCTCCTCTCCCCACCAGCAGTACATTCGTGGAAACCCAAATCTTCAACCTCCTAAAATCCCTGAGAGTGTCAGTTGGAGGGTCTAACAACACACACACATATATCTTAGGGATTCTGAGTTAATTGTCAGACAAGAAGTATAGTCCTGGCTATTGCCTTCAGTGGGCTTTTAATGCAAGCAAAACAACTCTGATTAAGAGCAGAAACTCATGATAAACTGGAGTAACTCAGCTACCAGTCTATACATATGCTATCAGATATCAAAGCAAATGCTGTGCGTTCATGTGAGAGACACACCAACTGCAGTGGCAAGTTGGTGGGGGATAGAAGTTATCCTGCAGCATAACTAAGCTTCTAGATAACGGTGAATAGCCCAGTTAAGTCACAAGGGTTAAGTAGAATAAGAAGGGATCACAGTATTTCACATGTTAATGTAGTGATTTCATGGAAGCTCTCTCCCATATCTCCCAGATCTGCTTTTAAACCTCACCACTCGATCAACTTTAAAATACAGAAAAAAGATGTTGAGGCTAATCTGAAGGAAGAAGTTGTTCATTTTATTTACTAAAAGTGACAAAATTCTATGTGATATAGCAAAAAAAGAATAAAGACTTTGTAGCCAGTTGGTAGAGGACTAATCCCAGCTCTGGGATCTGTGCCTGGGGCAAGACGCAGATCATTCAGCCTCAGTTTTCACACAAAGTATGGAAAATAATGTTTGCTTGTACACAGTACTTGGTGATGACCCCTACCACAAGAGCCTTTTTCCTAGAGATCTGCCAATCCAAAAGAAGATACTGGATGGCATGGTTTTAGTACCAGCCTGAGGTAAGGCAGGGGATCCTTTAGATGAGTGGTAGTCAATATTCACCAGGGTTACTGTCACACTTTGCCCCCACCCCCAAATTTATAGACATAATTAATTTATTGACTAAAACACACATATTTTCACTTACTACAACATCTAGTACCATCTTAGATCCTTTCAGTGGATATGATATTTTTTTTTTCATTATGACATCTCTTCCTGCTTGCTTCCGGGACCACACATGAAGCTCTGTGAAGAGCCATGATTGACAGTGACACACAGTCCTAGAGATGTGGGTTGGCCACCTTGGACATTAAGATAATGACTCCCAAATCTTCTTATCCCATGGATAATTTTGGCAGAGAACACAAACCACATACCAGAGTAACATAACTCATAGCGAGAACTAAAATGGAGATACAGATACGAGAAAAATCCTTATGCGATAGTCATTGAAACAGGAGAATAGATGAAATTTCCTTCTAAAATTCATCAGAATAGCATAATTTTATGAGATACCAATGATGGAATGCCTTGTGAGAATTCTTATGTCAGAACCCAAAGTAAAGCTATCACTAATACTCATGACCTAGTGTTTATATAAAAATTACACACACACACACATACACACACACTTTTATTGTAGCATTTACCTATATAAAATAATTATCAAACATTAGTACTTGCTCAGCAATTAGATCATAAAGTCTTAGAAAATGTGAATATATTTTTATCCATACTTTATTCATCCTGTATCTCTTGTACCTTGCACAATGTCCAACACATAGAAGATATCCAAGCGATGTTTGTGCCCAGCATGGAATTGAATGCCTTGATTAAATGACCTTTTGGATTCCTTTCCTATCTGCTTTTGCTTAGATGAAATACTCCAGAGTTGTGTTGTTCCAGGCCCAGGAAATCTGGCCCACTTCACCCTGGAAAGACATTTGCCATTTACCAGTGTCTTGAAAATCACTAGAAAATGGCTTATATCGAGATTCATTTTCCCTTTGAGAGTTTCCCCCTCTCCCCTGACTATACTGGATATATACCCACAGATCAAATATATCACTAAAAATTACATACCTGAAAGTGTATTTCAAAAGAAGATGGGGGTAAATTGAGGAAAATGAGTCTCCGATGGTGGGGTGTCAGGCAAGGTGGCCCTAGGATGGGTGGCCATGTTGACATACCTCAAGTCCTCCCCATGGTTGTGGGAAAGGGTGATCTCGTGGCTGAAATGATGACTGAGGCACCTGAGCAGCAAGGGCAAGAGAAGTCAAGTGTCATACTTGCCCAGTGTGGCCTTAGGAACCTGCCACATTTAGTGGCAGCCACGAGCAGGTGACAACATCATGACCCCAGGTCATACAGGTGGTATACTGTTTCAAATATAAATTCCTTGTCTCTATGACTACAGTGGGGTCGTGACTTGTTGAAGTGACTGGACTTTTTATGTACTGTGATGATATAAGTTGAATTTGAGAAAATATAGAGACAGCCTCTAGCATGTTAGGAGATGGCTGTAAAAAGTCTACCAAACTATATCTCTCAAAAACTGAACCACATGTCACAACATATCAAAAATTGAAAATGCACTGAAGCTGATTTGGATGATATGAAATTCCAATATTTATGAAGTACCGAGTTCCTAAAAATATAAAATCCTGAGCACCTTTATTAAAACACTTACTGAAACTCTTCCTCTATTTAGGAAGTAGGTTCTTTAAATAAAGAGTGACATTGTGCACGGCACAGAATTTTACTGAATGAATTCTGAACGATGTCAGACAAAAATTTGAAATTAAATCTTATTGGCAAATTTTGATACAATATTCCCTTAAAATGCCTTTTTGGTGTGTGTGTGTGGATATCTTTGGACAAAGGCAAGGGCTGAAAGAACCAACCTTTTGCTGAATTCACAAGTTCTCGAGGACTGGAAGCGAGATTGACAAATGCCACTTTCTCCCACTTCTGAGTTTCACACAATGTTTTGAGATACAAAGCCCAAGATGAAAAGGAAGTTGTGAATGCAGAACTAAATGTGCCACTACATGCCAAGACTGATATTGCTCGGAAAATGCCCCCTTCAAACAAGCTCTTCCACACAATTTTATTTTTACTCTATAGGAGCCTGAGACCTATGCATGCCTGGAGCGTAGAGGAACTGAATTGCCTAGTGGCAGAGTGGCCTTCCATGCAGGATGTGAATTTGGCCCCCAGGGCAATCCTGTCAATAAACCCAGGCCTCTCCCCTCCCAGGTCCACAAAAAATGAGCAATGAATGTTGACCCATCTTTTCCACGCTGAACCTCCAACTAGGTGATTTAAATACATGGTTCATCTCTCCCCAACAACAGTCCTAGGAGGAATTACATCATCCTTATTTACTGAGACTCAAAAGGAAACTGGAACTTAGAATGTTAGTCACCTAAAGTCCTACTACATCAGTTAATAAAGCTGAAACTCAAACCCAGACTCCATCGTATGCTGTTTTCACTGCACCAGGCAGAACTCGGAAGTCTAAACACTAAAAAATATCCTTCCTTCTCCTGCCATTTGTCGAACATTGATCTGACTTTCCCAGCACATTTTTGGGTTTTAGAATGCCAAACCAACTCATTTTCCAGCTTCTCAAGAGGAAATAAAGCCATGAAGCAAGTGAATGGGTATAAAAAAGCCTCAGCTCCAGGAGCCACCTTGGATATGCCAAGCTCCAAGCCAGCTCGGTGTTCCTGAATTTCTCCAGGCTGAAAACAGGGATCAACAATCCCGTTTCACAGCACCCCTGGAACGTGACCTTCTCAGATTTTATTACTGCCAACCCTGACCTTCCAGGGCCCCTAGAAAGATGGTCCCCTACAGTTCTCCTGGAATGCCATCATTGCAGAGACACGGCATCTGCTGCCATGCTTCCTTGCTTTTGTCCTATGTCTCCCCTTTCTCCTTTTAAGGACTGGTGGGCTCAGGAGGATCCAAGGCTGTAAACATGAGGGTTCTGCACAAAATGCTGGTGTCCCAGGGCTGGGAAACCTCAAATGTCCCATTGTAAGCAGATCCATTTCCACTAATAGCCGGTGGATGTGCATTCTGAGCCCACTGGCACCCCAGGCACATTTCCAACAAACGATGTGGCACACACAGGAATTCATCCGAATCCAGCAAAAATCACTTAGCTTAATAACACTGCCCTGATTTAATTTTAACTTTTCATAAAGCATGAGAGATGAGTGGGGTGTGCTTGGTGTTTTATGGATTACTGATGAGACTGGGCTCACATCTGGCTGTTTTATCTTTTTTTTTTTTTTTACAACTTCCAAAAAGAAGGGGGCTGGGAAAGGAAGTGCATGGATAATTAAGAGGAGGGCAACACCTGCAAAATGTGCAACCAAAATGTTCTATCCGTGGCAAGGGGGAGTTTTTGCTTCTCTCTTATGTGCAACTAGCTGGCAAGAGCATAGGGCATCCAGAGATAATGGCCTTGGTTAATGGATTCAATGCTGTGGGTATAAGTAGCCAACAGGAAAGCCACCACACACACACACACACACACACACACACACAAACACAAACACATACACACGCAGGCATGGTCATACACACACAGTTATACACACACACAGGGCACACAAATGAAAAAACAATATTACTTTTTTTCTCCCTTGTCTGCATTTAGCCACTCTGCAATGGCTACCCACAGAGTGACTATGCCTTACAAGCGCTAGATTGGAACAGATGTTCTAACAAAGTCATCCTTAACTCTTCTCTTTCTCTTGCTCTAACTTCTCTAGCTTTTCACAATTCCGACAGCTGTGCTGTCAGAGGCACCATCACCTCTGAGGCATGGACATTATTACAATAGTCTTCTCCCTCTTGTCCTCTCTTGCCCCTTATTCTATGTGCAAAGGAGTAAAGGAATGATCCTGATACAAGTCAGGTCCTACGATTCCCTTGCTCAGGCCTCCCCAAGGGCTTGTCATTTCTCTAAGATAAAGTCAAAGTCCCTGCGGTGTCGGTGTCTGCAGAGCCTTGTGTGATCTGCATGATCTATACCTTACTCCCTATACCTCTTTGTCCGAATCGTCTGCTGTTCTACTCTAACTCCTCACCTCCGGCCACACTGGCCTCCTCACTGCTTCTCAAACGTACCAGGCACACCTCACCTCAGGGCCTCTGCACTTGCTGTTGCCTCTGCCTGGAAGGCTCTTCTCAAAGATCCACATAGCTCACTCACTTTCTTTGAGTTTTTGTTCAAATACCACCTAACCACCTTATGTAGAATTCTAATCCTCTCCTGCTACCTTTGCCCATCATTACCAATCTGTCTTATCCTGTTTTATTTTTCTAC
>NW_011888789.1:14057236-14059856 GCF_000151845.1 Pteropus vampyrus
AGCAAACTGAAGAATAATGCACGACCTCTTACTAAAGGACTCCTCTGCCACCCGACAGCCATTAGCAGGACACCACTCCACCTCTCTTTTGGCTGCGACAGCACAGGCCCGTTAGTGCTCTCTGATCTCATGCTCTAATCTTTTCATCGCCATCCTTAAGGACCTTTCCATGTCACATCAGATAAAAATTAAGATGTCTGGTTTATTCTGGAAGGAAAGAGGGTCTTTCCCTAGAAGTGAATTATTTATTTCATTCATATCTTTCTTGTGTTACCAAAGATCTCTGTTTTATGACTTTTTTACACGTCACATGTCCTCCTTCAGGGCAGGATGGATTTTTAGAGCTACAGAACTTATCTGGCATATATTTGTCCCTTAAACACTAGGCATATAACAGATGCTGAAAAAATAATTGTTGAGTAACTGAATGAAAGTGCCAATTGATTAACTGAAGTCAATTTTATAACTGTGGATCTTAAAAATTAATGGCAGAAACAAGTCTAAATTGCAGTCTTGAAAATAAAGCAGAGACTTTCTTTCCAGTCTAAGTCAGAGGATACAGGAGCAAAGCACAGTCTTAAAACTCTCTCCAAGAAGGGGCTTCTGTTTGTTAGGCTATTTGCCCATTTTGTACAGTTATTCAGATGCATATGTCACCCTTCCATCTGTTTACCAGCTCCCCTATTTGTAAAGCAAGCCCTGTGACCTCTCCATGACCTTCCAAGGAGGTTGCATGATGAGTGAGACAGTTCATTTGAAATATTCTCCATCCCCAGGAGAATAAAAATGCTTCAAAGGAAGTGTATTATTATTACTCCACTGTCAGGTGAAGATAGAGTTTATGTCTTATTGCCCCACAGAGACTCCAGGAAAGAATTTTACAAGAGTTGCTACACCATTTGCTTAAAGGTGATACAGGGCAGGCGAAAAGGATGAGAAAGAGGCTCCTCCCTCTTCTGTGTGAGAGTACAAACTAATTTGGATTAACTGGGAGCAGTGGAGAAAAGACCACCATATTTCTCCAATTTTGTGTCTTGAAGTATCAAAAACATTCCGTTGCAATGGATAAGAAATTTTCAAAACCTCCATGGACCTGAAGAGAAGGATCCAGAGGAGGAGAAGCAAGGGGGTGATCAGCACAGAGGGTGACGAATGACAACGTCACCAACAGTGAACTTGGTCTTCCCAAGGATGAGTGAGACCCACCAGCCAGCCTGGGACAATGCTGAGATGTGGACCAACCCAGCCTCTATGTCTATACTGCTTTCTGTTTAGCCCTTCTCCTCTGCAGCAGAAGCCTGCCCTTCCTTTGGGTGGCCCACTTCCCTCGCCCTCTTTCCTCCTCCATTAAAGAAGCATTCTCAGAAAAAGATCTGATAAACTGCCTCCTGATGAGTCCAAAATGACAATAAGCACTCAGTAGTTACCACTCCTAAATATACGTGTTGTTCAGCTCAGATTAAAGCCTAATGTGAAAGAAATCACATTTTGGGCTTTTGGGGGAAAAAATGTGACATGATTTATAAGCAGAATAGAATACTTGAAATCAGGGCCAACTGGGGCAAATTTGGGAAGTCTGGTCACTGCTGCAGTCAGCCCAAGGGGAGAAGTTTCTACCTGAAAGTAGGAGGTGACTTCTGAAACCTCTGGAATCACACTAACTGAGCTGCTGCTTTCATGGTCTCTCCACTTCTCATCTCGCCAGCATGCCGATGCATGTTCATGCTCACACACATGCACACACATTCAGTAGAGGTCTCTGTTCAGGGCAAGATAGGCACCCCACACTGAGGAACTCTGAAGGGGATTACCCCACAGAGCACCCCAAAAACTTCACAGCTTCGGAAGACTCTCCAGGTGCCAGAGAAAACATCTTTCCTTCAGACATAAGTCCTATCACAGCATGTGGCTGTTGCTAGGTAACAGTGATCCTCCCCACTCCCTCTTCCAGAGTGTAGCCCCTCAAGCCTTCCCACCTTGGACAGGAAGGGTAAATAGCCTGTTAAATTCCTTCAGTGTGCTCCCAAAGCCCCCTCCTGGGAAGGGAGGCCTCTGGCCCCCTGTCTTATAAAGCTGGTGGGGGTGCAAAGAATGACGGAGTGGCTCAAAGGCTATGGTGACAGCTCCCTCCAGCAACCCTCACCTTGTGCCCTCTTGGGTAATGCCAGAGTGAACTGCATGCAGCATTTCTTCTGCTTAAAGTTATAAGACTATTGTCAGAGAACTATATTTGAATTTGAGGAGCGGGGTACTGCTGGCTGGCTGTGGGGGCAGAAGAAAAGGGGATTTTGCTTGTTTTTAGTTTCTGTAAGCTGGTTTAGAATTTAAAGGGGGTGTTGCTATTACAGGCAACCCTTAACAGAGCACAAACTGCCAGAGCGATCAGCAGGGGCAGGCCAGCTGAACTCTCTGTGGGCCAGGCAACAGAAATCATGGCCTCCAGGATTTTACATAATCAGGGGCTGTCAGTACCAATAAACCTCAGTCTCTGAAGCCCTGAGAGGTTATAAAAAAAAAATCCTACATGCAAGGTGACAAAGAGATTTAGATGAAGAATCCTTCAGGAGAAGAAAGGGGCAGCTGCAGCTCAGAGGGATGTGTTGCCTTTGGCCCATCTGAG
>NW_011888789.1:14059906-14064892 GCF_000151845.1 Pteropus vampyrus
TTATAAGACTATTGTCAGAGAACTATATTTGAATTTGAGGAGCGGGGTACTGCTGGCTGGCTGTGGGGGCAGAAGAAAAGGGGATTTTGCTTGTTTTTAGTTTCTGTAAGCTGGTTTAGAATTTAAAGGGGGTGTTGCTATTACAGGCAACCCTTAACAGAGCACAAACTGCCAGAGCGATCAGCAGGGGCAGGCCAGCTGAACTCTCTGTGGGCCAGGCAACAGAAATCATGGCCTCCAGGATTTTACATAATCAGGGGCTGTCAGTACCAATAAACCTCAGTCTCTGAAGCCCTGAGAGGTTATAAAAAAAAAATCCTACATGCAAGGTGACAAAGAGATTTAGATGAAGAATCCTTCAGGAGAAGAAAGGGGCAGCTGCAGCTCAGAGGGATGTGTTGCCTTTGGCCCATCTGAGAAACCTCCCGCGTTACCTGACTAGCAACCCAAACCCCAAATCAGCCTTCCCTAGATGCACCCGGCACATGTGTGCAGAAAAGATAATGTTAATGTCGCTCCTTATTTGTCTTCCTGTCTACAAAAAATGCCCACTTATCAGCATTTAATGGCTCTCAGAAATAAAGCTATTTCAGAACATTATCCAAGATGCAAATGAGTCACTGAAAGCTGTGGCTACGACCTTTTCCTGTCGCTGGGTAGATGTTTCCAAATCAATGGCAGCCTACCTGATGGCCTGACCCATGCAGGGATTCCTTGAGGGATATTGACCGCTGGACTCACAGCCTCTGCTTTTAGGCATGACAGACCCCCAAATGGTCCACAGATCCCTGAAGAGCCAACTCCCTCAGATTACAGGGAAGTCCCTGTGTCCTTACTAGGTACAATGTTTTCTCCTCAAGAGGTCGTTTCCTCAGTCTCCTAGGCTCTGATGAAACAAGTCATCTAGCATCTAGTGACAAAGGAAGCCCACACAGGGAGCCCTCTGCCATTTGGAATATCCAGGTACACAGAAACCGATCAAACAAGGTCCCCACAACAAAGTAGTCCCTAAGGTCTTAAACTACTTCAACTTCACCAAGAATTAGGAAACGTGGCCTTTTAGAGGCCACCGGTCCTCCCTACTGTTTTCAACTTTAGTTGTTTGTGATAATATCAATTCTACTCACAACTTGAGTGTTTCGCTCTCAGATGCCTGTGAGAAAGGGCAAGGTGGTTAACGCTAAGTGAGTGAGCTGGGCTTCCATGAGGGCGTTTAACTCTCTCCACAGCCCTACTGCTCCCGCTTTCAGATTCAGAAAAGGTGAAAACAGCTGGTGACAGCATGGAAATGGAACCGTATTTTCTCGTATCAAGGTTCTTTCCCCGCAATAACACATACCCACATGTCTTTTCTTCTCTTTAACTACTACCCAAGACACTATTCCTTATGGAACACTCAGAAAATTTTCATATTTCCCTAGATCTAAGAACCCCAGAACTAACAGCCATCTTACACTCTTCCATCTTCCTCACTCCCCACAATATATATACTTGCCGATCCTCCATGCATTGAATTCGCACTCTCTGGAATTGGCCAATATAATCCCCACAGATCTGTCCCAAAGGACCCTCTCTCTTCTTCAGTCACTTCATCCATGAAATGGGATAGTCTTACCTATCCTGGAGGCAGTAACAGTGGCGTGGTTAAGGGCATGGATTGTGAAGTCCCTAGTTATGTGAGACCTTGGGCAGCTTATTCAAGTCTGTGCCTCAGTTTCCCTCACATATAGGATGAGTTCTTAATAGTACCTACCACATAGGGTGTTTGGAAAGATTTGGTGAGGAAAGTGTCTAGCTCTTAGTAAATGTCATCATTATCATTTAGACTAGTTTTAAGAATCAAAAAAAACCTAGGTGCAGAAGAGTATCAAGGTCTCTCCAACTGGTCTCCACCATTAATGCCCTAAATCCAGGTCACCATCACTTCCTGCCCACATTAATTTAAAAGCCTTTAGTCTCCCAAACTGCAGAATCCCACCTCTCTAATATCTCTTTCATGACACTCTAAGGACCCAGTCATTAATTTATATCATTCTTCTGCTTAAAAAATCTTTAATATCTATTTATCTGCTTTATTGAATTAAGTCCAAACTGTTCATTATGGCCTACAGGACTCTTCCTGACTGGGTCTGCCTCTTCGAGTTCCTCTCCCTTTACAATGCTCCCATCTGCCTGGAATGGTCTTCCCGTTTCAACCGCAAAAACCACTGCACATCCTGCTCCACGCAACTCAACCACCGCCTCCTCTAGAAAGTCCCTTCAGGTCCAGCTGGGTAACTGACCTCTACGTCTTCTCAACTCCACCTATCACTGTTTACACATTTGCCTCTTCTAATAGGCAGTGGTAAAAACCAGGTTAGTGTCAGGCAACCTCATCTCCCCCTCCATGCCTGGCCTGGTGGCTGGTACTGAGTAGATGTTCCATAAGTACCTGTGGTGTGAAGAGTCCCCTCTTGCAATGACAGAGAAGTAGCAGGTTCAATGTCAACACATTCTTATCCCCACTAAGCAGCCTTTGTGTTAGCCTGGATATGCTTTCAGCCAAATCTCTGTACCAACAAAGTGGGATTCTGGCCAGAAATCTCTGAAGCCCAAGGTCCTATGTAAAGCCAAACACCCCCTTCCACTCCTCCCCAGGCCCCAACTCCAGTCTCTCCAGAATCCAAAAGGAATGTTTAATTTTAACAGTACTCACACTCTGTTGACATACCAATTAACACCAATTAATCATCTTCATTAGGTGTGATAATGATTGGGAGAGAAAAGATTATTTCTAACAAAATATTCTGTGCCTATATCAAGTGTCCTGGTGTCTCATGAGATTAATCCACCTAAAATCAAATACTCGTCAAACTATCCCTGCTCTACTGGAGACCTGTCACTAAACCTCTGGATGGTGTCAAAGAAGCAAAAATGCCCAGCTGGCGAAGCAGCCAGACGTAGAGATCTGACCTAAACAATCATTGCAAAATTAATTGACGTCCTCCCAAAGCAGGAATTTTTTGCAATCATACCGGCCCCTGAAACATGACACATCCATCGGTTATAGTTCCTGAGTCTCTAAGGAGACAGCAAAGATGAATCATATGGTGCACCTATTCCTAAATAGTTTCCAGGCCAATAAGAACCAGTTCAAAAGCTCTTTACTTGCCAGAGGCCCCTTCTCATAGCCTTTCCCATCTCTGGTGTTGGCAACTGCAGCCTTACAGTTGTTCAAGCCAAATCCCTTGCAGTCATTCTCAATTCCTTGCCTTCTCCCATATATCACAATCTATTCATTAAAAAAAAAAATACAAAATATGTACAGAGTCTGACCACTGTCTCATTGCCTCCACTCTGACCCAGGCCACCTGGACTACTGTAGTAGCCTCTCAACTGGTCTCCTACTTCCAGCCTTTCCCACCTTCAGTCTATTCTAATCATAGCATCCAGAGTGATTCTTTTAAAAAGTCAATCTTATAATATTATTCTTCTGCTCAAAATCCTTCTCGTCTCCCTCAGTCCTTAAAACGGCCTACAAGGCCCCATGTGATGTCCCCCATTACTCCTCTGGCTTTATTCCCTATTTCTCTCTCCCTGTCTCACTCTACTGCAACAATACTGGCCTCCTGTTCCTTGAACACACCAGGCATGCTCCCATCTCAGGGCCTTTGCACATCTTTGCACAGTTGTAAACCTCTTCAGAAGGCCTACCGAAAGACCGCCTTATTTAAAATTGCAACCCAATTCTACTCCCCCTACCTTGGCATTCGCATCCCGTCCTTATCCTGTTCTCCTTTTTCTTTTTCCTAAAGTTGTCACCTTCTAACATTTTATATAATTAATTTATATATTATTTCTAGTATTCATTATTTGTTTTCCCCAGCTAGA
This sequence comes from Pteropus vampyrus, assembly GCF_000151845.1. Lineage (NCBI taxonomy): Eukaryota > Metazoa > Chordata > Mammalia > Chiroptera > Pteropodidae > Pteropus > Pteropus vampyrus. The sequence continues at coordinate 14,063,777 of NW_011888789.1, forward strand.
ATGTCAGCTCAATGAGAACAGAAGTCTTTGATTTATTCATCGATTTATCCAACATACAAAGAATAGTGTCTGGTACATAGCAGGTACTCGATTAATATTTTACTAGTAAGTAGTAAGAGAAGTACATAGAAGCGACCATGAGCATCCTGTAGAACCAGGAACAGGAGAGAAGATCAAGGAAGGTTCCATCCAGGAAATGACGTTTGAACTGAACCTTGAAGGATGGGTAAGATTTGAACCTGTAGAGGCAAGGACATTTAGGTAGAGTGTGTTGTAGGCCAATAGAGGGCCTGTTTAGAAGAGTGAGATGGTTCAGTTAGGCACAGAGCAGGCGACAGGCAGGGCGGTGGTAGATAATTGGGTTGAAAGAGTCAATTGGAGCCACAGCCTTGATGGCCAGGGAGAGGAGGCTGTTGACGAAAGCAGCTAAGGATTCTGTGATGAGTTAGAGGTATCCTTTCCCTTCAGCAACTTCCTCTTTGCAGAAACAGAAACTGTGACTGTTTTGCAAAGCATCATCAACCTTCACATACTGATGGCCAAGAGACATCCCTGGTCATTTTTCTTTCTATCCCCACACCTATTGCACTCGTGCCTGTTTAGGAGCCATTGCTCATGTCACCTTCCCAGCCCAGGCCCCTGCTCCTTCTCTTGCTTTTACTTCCTAAATACTAACTAGCCCAATCTCAACCCTTCTTTGCATTTGCACGTGCAGATTTCTGTGACCACCATCCAACGATTACCCCTCCTTGGCATGTTCACTGCACCCTCCTCTACCCCACCGAACCCTTCCTTCTTCTCTGGTCATTTGATGTGTATCTGTCTCCTCACCTACATTATACACAACTTGTGGGCAGAGGCAAGGCATTGGTCCTTTTTTGCGGTCTCAGCACTGTTCTGAGCACACAGGAGATGCTGCATTAAACGTCTGTGTTCAGGAGCTCTTCCAGAGGCAGACCCAGTCTGACCCAGTGCAGCATCTGTAATGAGTGCGCCCATCATGTCCAGCTGCTAAGATCACTACTTGGCATTCTCTTGAAGAAAAGAATCTTCTGAGAAAGTGAAAGATACATTCTGGTCTCACCTGAAGACGATGGGGGTAAAATGTACCGGTTA
>NW_011888789.1:14067482-14115942 GCF_000151845.1 Pteropus vampyrus
GAGAGAGAGAGAGAGAGAGAGAGAGAGAGAGAGAGAGAGAGAGAGAGAGAGAGAATTTTCTCCCAAGAAAATTCAGTGGGTGGCAAGGGAAAAAAAATCAGCATCATGCCAGCATTATAGCTGATGTTTGGTACTATTTATAGAGCCAGCCATGGCCATGTCAAATCTTTAAAAGAAACAAAACATCTGGGTACATTCCAAGGGAGAAGAAGAGCCCAACTCACAACACACAACACAGCGGAAGGCTGCATTTTTACAAAAATTAAAATTTACATTTACTAAACGTAATTCTGTGCCTCAAAGGATCTTAGGGGACCTGATTCTAGCAAGAGTTATGAAAGAATAACACCATAGCCACTGTATTTTCACATTTTAAAAAGTTCTGAAGCGAGAGAAGGGTTTTTGGATGAGCAGAGAACACACAGCGTCTCTTCAGCAAAGGGCCTCCAAGTGCCCAGTGGCCACCAACAGTCAATCCTGAAAGGCAGCCTCACTGACCTGAAGTCAGCAGCTGCCCTGGGACGTTTTCAGCAGGGACAAAGTTAAAGCCAAAACTGTCCCCCAACTCCTTCCTTAAAGGCAGCCAGCACTCTCTCCCTGCCCTATCTCACAGAGAGAGATAGACTAATAAATTGAAGAAAAATATTTAATTCTGTATAACACTAGGGACATCCACACTAAAAGAAAAAAAATTATTACTTCTACAATATTTTACGTACGTAAAGCAAGTATGTCCTACTTTAAGCAAACCAATATATTTTTTAAACTCTAGATTTTGAACACATATATATCAGAACTGAGTTGTCCAATATACCAAAAAAAAAAAAGCAAACTCTACAAAGGCCAAGGCCTCTGCTTTATTCACCAGAGAATACTCAGCATTTAGCCTAAAACCTGGCACAATGCATGTCTTCAAAAGGTATTTGTTGAAAAAGTGAATTATGTCTGTTAAATAGCCAGGTCCACTGGTACACTTCATGTATTATAGAATGTGCTCCATTCCTCAACACATATGTATGGTAAGTGAGATACCCCATGACACGACCAGGGCTCCGGGATGACTGTGCCCTGTGAGACACCCCTGCCCCTGGATGCACTTCCTCTGCAAGCATTTTCCTACATCGTCCTTGACATCTCTGGCCCCGACGTTCTAAGAGCCTCGTGTATGAAAGGCTGTTTCTTTCTTTTAAGAAACCTCTTCCTGGCCTCTCAATGACAACCACAAGGAGAGAAGGCAGCAGGTTCCAGTCTGGCCATGGCTTTGGTGGTGAGTGACTAACGTGGTTTGTGACTATGTCTGTGGATTTCAGGACAGAGAGAAAATCCTAGTGAGAGCCCATCTTCACAACACACTCACTTCTGCCTCTTCTTTCAAAAATCTTTCTTTCTATCCCAAAACACTTATTTCTTCCACATTGTTCAGGGAGGAGCAAGAGAAGAACCCATAGAAAGCCATGTGACAAGCTTCCAGGGAATCCACACCAGGGCAAACCCACAGACAAATACTCCCTGAATAGGGCAAGAACCTGATTCACACAGGCTACTAGATCTCTTGTTCTTCCTATAATTTTTGTTAGAATGATTAATACTCACTGTAGGATATCTGGAAACAGCAGAAAAAATATAAAGAGGAAAAAAAATTCATCTATAATCTCGCCATCCAGAGAGATTCTCTATTGGCATTTTGGCACATTTTATGCATGTTTATGCATACACACACACACACACACACACGTGTGTGTGTGTGTGTGTGTGTATATATATATATATATATATATGCTTCATTAGCCAGTTTAGAAGATAATTCACATACAGCTTCATGAGCATTATGTCATGTCATGAAAATTCTTCCAAAATCTTTATACAGCTGCCTACTACTCCACTGTATGGATTTACCATAATTTTCATAACTAGTTCCCTGCTATTGGAAAAAGTTGACTCCAATTTTTAGAATAATAAATAGCACGACAATTTTGTATACACATATTTCCCCACACTTATGATTGTTTCTTAGTAAAGAATCCTATAAGTAAATCAAAAGTATGGAAACCCCTCAAATCAGCTTTCCAGAAAGGTTGCAACAATTATAGTTCTACTAATAGGATGTTGTACTATTCTACTATATCTTCATGTACAATGTCATTTTTAACCCTCAATAATTTTGTAGCTGGAAAAATGGCATCTCATTTTCATTTTAATTATCATTTTTATTATTGTTATTATTGGATTGTTATTGATAGTAGGTGAATTCCTCACCCCCACCACCACACCACAAGGCATCCCTATAAGGTAGGTGCTCTCATTCTCACCCTACACAGGGAGAAACTGAGATCCAATTAAGTGACTTGTACATAGTCTAACAACGAACTTTCAGAGCCAGGATCAAAGCATGATTCCAAAGCCTCATCCACTTAACAGTTTCACTGTGCTGATAGAGTCAAATATCTTTCTATGTGTTTTTAGCCATTATATTTCTCTTTCTTTGAATTGTAGTAAATTTCTTTTCGTGCGTGTAGAAAAACAGCCCTCAGCATGTTAGGTGTTTTGACACTCCACACTTGTACCAAGATTCACACATCACCCCTCTAACTCCTCCTTGCCTCAGCCCAACCCAAACAACCACCTATCTTCCCACATGTTAAGAATGACACAGTGTCTCCCCTCTACATTGAAAAGAGTTTAAACTGGTTCCATCTAAGCCCTCTTGAGATTAATTAGAATGTCCTGGAATTTAACTAAATCTTCATTGGAAACTCTTGATTGGTCAAAGAAGCAGTGCTTAGGATCGACTGCATGGAGCCTGATAACATAGACCAGCTCGAAAACACAGCTCTCACAAGGGCCCCTTCTATTGGATCATTCATTCCTTTTCTTGTAGGAGGCACAGCAAGAAGTCCATTGTGCTCTCTCCATACAGAGGTAGGAGATCTCCTGAGCAGACAGCTCCCCTGACAATGTCACATTTAAGTGCACAGCCAGGCCAGCACCCGTCCATCACAGTCACCCCTCAGAAGCCAAGGAAATGTGTGACTGGCCCCCCGCCCCCCACCTCCACAGAAGGAATCTTCTCAAAGGATGAGTGCCCAGAAGCTCTGCCATGCACAGGTCAGAGAACACGTCCACCCAACAAAAAGCCCGGCACAGAGAGCTGAAAGAAAGGCCAGGGAAGGGAGAGTTTCCTTCTAAGTCACCTGCTTGCTGAGGAATTCATGCTGCAGAAAAGTTCTGCAGGATCATAAAGCAGCCCTGCCTCAGAGCTCACTCTGCAACTCGCAGAGATCATTTGCTTGATTCAGTTCAGGTTAGAGAGATGGATAGGATTTTCCCACAAATCACTTGATTAGTATGAGAAATCTATGTTCCTGCTGTTCTAAGCATTGCAGAGATTTTCGGTTCCCTTTAAATCTCTCTCAGTATTATGGTTCTTGCAGCTTTCAGAGTGTCCTCTCCAGGATTTATTTTTCGAAGGCACTGCACTATTTGGCAATGCTACATTGTCCCTCTCTGGTACCTTCACCAGCAATATTTTGGGAGGAAGCTCTTGAGCTCCAAAACCAGGAAACGGGAATTCTGATCTTTTTACTAACCACTCTAGAAACACCACAGCAAAATCACACAGAACCCATGGTCTGGCTCCATCTCATCCCAGCCCACTTACCTGGCCCACCCTAGCCCATCCTTAGAGAGAAATCACCCCCAACACACCACTACCATCATCACCTTGTATTACACCCCACAGATTCTTGAGCACTTGCTGTATTGCAGGCTCTACACTGAATATCTAACAGCTAAGGCTCCCCTTCATCCCTACAACACACCTATGAGATGTGTGTCATCAGGTATTTTAGAGCTGAGGAAAGTGAGGTTTGGAGCAGCCACACAGATTATCTGAGCCAGGTCTGTGGCGATGCCTTGGGTTAGATAAGCTCTGGGTCCCTATACCTCTGTGCTTTCATATTTTCTATTTTATCTCAAAAAGACTACTAGGAATAAGATTTGGAGAAAGGATGGGTGAGTCCTCTTCCTTGATCAGCCCTGAGCCACATACTCCTTATTGCCTTTATCACTCCCACAAATGACTTTGTTCCCAAGTAAGCACAGCTTTCTGGACCCTTTCCATCTAAGAAGAGTTCCCACCCAGAAAAACTGATGGGCCCGGAGGCCAGTCACATGTCCTATATACCCTCAGTTCTGTACGAGGGCACACCCCTTCCTGCTGTATTGACCGTGCACTGAATGAACCATGACATGCCCTCCTAAGTTCCCAGAGCAAACCCCCACTTCCTTCCAGCTGCAGTTACCACCCTCAGCCTCCCTCAGACCCCACACAGCACAGTCTGTGACGTCAAGTCGTCCGCCCTGCGTTTTTCTCTGCTGGGTTTGTGATCTTAGATTTTTCTCTTTTCCAAAGCCCCAAGTCATTTTCCTTCCCTATAATCCTATTTGTTCCCCATTCTGTTATCCTTTTTTCTTTCCCTGCAGATATCTAACTAGAACTAAGGAGGTGTTCTATTTCTTCAGTTTATGTAAGCATTTCTCTCTTCCCAAACTTCAGGGAGTGGAGACCCCTCTCCAGGAGGCGTCTTCTCCGCTTTCCCTCTTTTCTTCCTAGGATGTCTGAGAAGAAGACACCAAAGGGTTCGGCCCTACTTTATGAATTCTACCTTACGTCCAGATCTTGTGACCTTCAGTAAGTCCCTTCTCTTTCCAAGACAATGTCTTAAAGTAAAAATTAAAGAGAGGAATCTTCCTCTCATTCTCTCCTCCTTCTTTTCTCATAGAAAAGTAAAACAAAACAAAAACCAGCAAAAAAAAAAAGCTTTAGGAGAAGAGAAAAAAAACTCCCTAAGTTCCCCTAACCCCAGACCAATGGGCTCTTGCCCATCACGCAACTCTCTGGTTTCTGAGGAGGATTGTTAATAACTTCAAGTAAGCGATTCCGTTTCTTCAGGTGAGCAATGGTAGAAAAAAAAAACTGTACGAAAAAAACAATAACTATGTGCAGTGATAGATGTTAACTAGACTTATTGTGGTGATCATTTCACAATATAAACACCTATCGACTCATTATGTTGTACACCTGAAACTAATATAATGTTATTTGTCACTTATATTTCAATTAAAAAAAAAAATACACTCCTATAAGAGCCACCTGAGTAGGCAGGTCCTGGCCTGTAAAAATCTGAAACTATTTTTTGAGGACTCCCAATCTACACCCTCATCTTGGCCTTGGTAACTCAGTCATAACTCTTCAGAATTTACAGGAACATTTTTACAGCAAAAAGCTCAAGCGATAGCATCAGCAGCAACCTTTTAATTTTGATTTAGAGACGCATTGTCATTGTCTCTCGCCCGTCTCCCTGTGTGCTCAGGGGGCATCTATCCATATAGCCCATGGGCCAAGGTCCTCCCCCTCCTCTCTCACACTCTTGATCTTACTTCCTAGTCACCGAGAAAATGAAGCAACGGGAGAGAGTCCCCACCTCGATCCTCACCCATCCCACCACACCCACCCACCGACTGCCCTCCCCTCCTTTAACTGTCCACATCACCTTCTACGTCACCTTTGTGCTCTTTTGACTGGATAATTTCCATCAGGAAACAAATATCCTGTTATTGTTCCCATTTCAAGGGAGAAGTACTTGCTTTGAGCCAACATGCCTCTACACTTAACATTTCATTTCTTTGCACCCTTTTACAGCCACACTCCTCCATAAAGCTGTTTACAACGCCTCTCTTCCAATGCACTCCAACAAGGCTCTCACCTCCCACTCCATCCAAAGTACTCTTGTCAGTACACCGACGGCCTCCGTGTTGCTAACATTCAACTCTCAGTCCTCGTCTTACTTCACATGTCAGAAGTATCTGACCCAGCTGATCACTCCCCCTCCTTCTTAAAAAACATTTCACTTAGTTTCTAAGGCAACATTCTCTCTTGATTTGCCTCTCATGTCAAGGGCTGCTCCTTCTTAGTCTCCTTTGCTGGTTCATCTCCATGTCTAGATCCAGAGTCAGCAAGCATGGCCTTCTGGCCAGCTGCCTGCTTTTATCAATAAAGTTTTATCGACTATAGCCACATTCACTTATTTCTATGTTGTCTAGGGCTGCTTTGTTCTACAATAGCAAAGTTGAGTAGTTGTAGTAAAGACTGTATCGCCCACAAAGTCTAAAATATTTCCTATCTGGCTCTTTAAGAAAAAGTTTGCCAATTCCTATCCTCAATCCACAAATATTGGAATTTCCAGAAGTCAGTCTTTATACCTCCTCTCTATCCACACTCATTTTCTAGGTGATCTTATCTGGTCCCATACTTTAACTGACAACTCCCTTCTCCAATGTGCTCTCCACACACACGGCACCCAGGGATCTGCTGAAATCATAGCCTATGTTACTCTTTTGCTCAAAACTCTACAGTGGTTCGAGGAAACTCACCCCGACCTCACTGCTACACCTGATACCTCAAGGACCCCCAGCTCCAGGACCTCTGCTGGCCTGGACTGCTCTTCTTTGAAACACGCAAGTGGCGCACCCTCCACTGCCCTCGGTCTCTGCTACAGTTCCTTGATTACTGAGGCCCTCTCCACCCAAACGCTATCTCCCCTGGCTCTGCTTCAGTTTTCTCCATGTCATGTATCGGCTCTCCTACACCTGTCTTTCCCCATGAGAATATAAGCTCTGAGAGAATGGAGACAGTCAGTTTTATCTACTCCTGTATGCCAAAACCCTAGAACTGTGATTGTCAATTCTCAATATTTTGAGCAATGAATAAATGAACACATACAATTTCAGAAGCTCATGTACCTATTAAGGAAACCGAAGGATGGGAAAGATAAATGTGTCATTTCCATCATGGAGAAATCAAAGAGAAGGCCACAGCTCAAAGCTGTCACAGCCCTGAAGCCAGCAGTATCCCTCACTGACCTGTCCCAGGGAATGAAAAAGTGACAAGGGGACCGCCTGCCAGCTGCTCCTCAGATCTCTCTGTAGAGACGCCTGGAAATCAGCAGCAGGCAGAATGGAGAAATGGAGAAGGGGCTGCACCAGAGGCAGATGGAGCCTCATTCCTTCTCCCCTCCATGCCCCCCACAGTCACCAGCTTGGACCTAGAGGGGTAAGTGGATAGGGTGGCAAAGCAGACAGACGGCCAGGCTTGGAATCAGACACCACCAGCAGTGTCGCGCTGGTGAGTCTTAACTACTTTGTGTCTTGGTTTCCTCCCTGTAAAATGAAGGCAATGAGGAAATGTTTAAAAATATGAAAACAAAGAGCAGTCTCAGACTCTTTTTCCTTTCCTATTTGTGTCTTATCACATTTAAGAGTTTATAATTTAAAAAGAGGTTCTGATTAGGTTTTTTCGATGTGCCGTTAAGTTCTAAACATCCCTCTTGAGTTCCTCACTTACTTTCCATTCTGCTCTCACTTTTTTTCTTTTTCTTTTTGTCTCATAACTTCCTTTCCTCTTCCCACATTCTGAAAACCCTAAGTTCCAGGCAGGCAGGGGACGCTTGGCAAAATGAGAACCATCCCAATTCTCCTTTCTTCCTGGAGCCTAGCAGGGCAATTTCACTGTTAGCAGGAACAACACCACCATGATCAGCAAGAGGGAGAGAATCTGTACGAGAACCTCCAACCTCCCCTTGCTCTTTGCTCAGCCACATTGTACAACTGTATTATCCCGAGCTTATTAAACAGAAGGGATTTCTGAGAATGGAGCAAAGACGGGACACTCGAGACACCTCTTACCATCACCCCCCTGACCACGCCAAAAAGCTCTTCAGCTGCCCCTGACATCCATGCTGGTTCTTGGCTCCAGACTGTTGTTCACACTAAGAATATCCCTCTTTCTTTCCAACTCATGCTCATCCTTCAGTGCTCCAGGCTCCGGACCCGCCGCCTTCCTGAGCCTTCTGAGACCACTCGCTCTCTCACTGACATCCAAAGTTCTCCACACTTACACTGGGCCTCATGTTAGGACTCAGCTGCACATATCCTTGTGCTAGAAGTTATCTGCCAAGAAGTACTTGCCAGGGCCACACAGGGGGCTGTGCCCCACCCCTCCATTACCCAGGACACATAAGCCAGCAAGAACCCCTCGTTTATTATGAGGTTAGGCAACATTTGCAGGCAGAAAATCTGGTTTATTTCATGCTGGCTCTTCTGGTGACTGCCTGCACAAACTGAGGAGAGTGGCTTTGCCTTCCTAGGTATCAATTTCCTCCTCTACAAAATGAGGATAACAACACCTTCCTCACCTACCTCAGAGTCTTGTGAATTTAAAACACCATATAATGTACATTATTGTTAAAATAAATAGAGCAGCAAGTCAGCTACATGCCCCACACCACTCCCCAATCTGCCCTACACCACTCCCCAATCTGCCCTACCTTCTGGCAGGCCTATCCACTTTTCCCAGTTAAGCCTGTGAAAGCCCCAAGGATATGCCCATCAGAGCTGCCACCTGCCCTGCTGAGGCAAGGCACCCCAGAGCACTCACGTGACCCGGGCACACATCATGGAGTCAGCCAGCTGTGACTTCCACGGAGAGCAGTACTCTCAAACTGCCTGGAGTTTATGCAACCAAGGAAACCACAGTGGGAAGCAAATGCATTCCGGAAAAGCAGCAATAAATGTTACCTAGCTCCACCACTCACCAGCTTTGTGACCTTAGCCAAGTCAGAGCCTCTCTGAGCCTCGACTTCCTTACTTGTGAAATCAGCAGATGTATGTGATGCATATAAACATGCCACCAAAGCGCTTAGATAGGTCTGACCACCATAGGTAGGTGACAGGGCCTGGGGACGTGTGTGAAAGGTTGGATCAGATGGGATGGAAGGAAAAAGGATGCCACAGCCAGCCCATGGTCACCACTCCCTGCACAGAGATCCTGCCACCTCCACACCTGAAGCAGACATAGCCCTTACTGATGCCAGGTGGCTTACGCTGTGTTTCCAGTGAGCATCAATCTGCTCGCACCAAATGGATTGGACTCTGCCGCATTATGCTTTTTGATGAGCAGCATAGTGCCTGACACATTGCTACAGGTATAGTTACCGCTTGAACATTTGTGGTTTGAGTAACTGATTTAAAGAGCACATTTTTTCTGATTCATAAAATAATATATTCACTGTAGGAAATTTGGGAAATAGAAGTTTAACAAAATAAAAAATCGCGTGTTTTAAAACCCAGAGATGCCACTGTTATCACTTTGATATATTGTGTTTGCCCTATTTTCCATAACTGTATACATTTTCTTTACAAAATTGCACTTATACTCTACTTACTTTTAAAACTTGATCTACTTAATATATCTTATTAGCATTTTCCCATATTCTTATATATTTGTCGATGTAATTTTAATAGCTTCCTTGATTTCCATTTTATAGATGAGCCATATTAGGTTTAATTAATCCCCCCACACAATGTTTTGTTATGATGAATAATGCTGAAAGGAATATCCTTGATTAGAGCTATTTTGCACATCTGTGATTATTTCCTTAGGATAAATTCCTAGAAGAGCAATTGCTTACTGGTTCAAAGGATATATTTTTGAGACATGTCTCCCATATTTGAAAATTATCTTCCCATCAGCTAAGTATGAAAATATCTACTTTCCAGCACTCTTAACAATACTGGATATTATCATTTTTGCTAATCTGGTAGGTGGACAATGATAATTTGTTTTTTAAGTTCATATTTTAATAATTAGTGAGGTTGGAAAATTATGCATATTTTCCTGGACATTTCTGTTTCTTTTGTGTCCCGTGTTAGAACCATCTATTCATATCCTTTGCCCACATTTCTATCAAGGGACAGACTGATTTTTTAAATATTTTATGGATAAGAGAATTAGTCCACAACCTCCTTTGATGTCCCCTTCTCCATGTTGACCTACTCCTTCTGTTAAAGTGTTAATGCTAATGTCTAACTCATACCCTTTCCTGTCTCTCAATCCCACTTGCTCCCATCCTGTCTTGGGGGAAACTTTCCTTACCTGCCAGCCTCTCTTTCAGGGGATAAATAATTTCTCTTCATTTTTGCCTGATCCAGTGTAACTTATGAAGTCAGAGTATCACCCTTTGATGTTGTCCCTTCCTCTTCTTCTACTGTTCCCATCTTCCTTCAGGCCCTCATCACTTCTCACCCGGACAGCAACAAATAACTTCAGAACCAGCTTCCCTGTCCCAGTCTTACCCCAAAACTCACCTCCACTCTCCTTTTCACAACTCACCCTCCTAAATGCAAGTGTGACTGTGTCTTTTCCTGCCTAAAACCCTCTGCTCTTCTGTTTGGACAGCTGGTCCCTCCCTGCCTGGAAGCATCCTCATCTCTTCCCTCCCCGATCCCCAAAAACACACCTTGTGTGCTCAGATACAGCAACACCCAAGTATTACTCGTAGTGCTCCGACTCGCTGTGCTCTTTCCTTGCTTCTGAGTCTTGCAAATGTGGCTGCCCTCCTTCCCACCCCTCCCCCATGCACCTGGTGGGATCCTATTTATTTCTCAAGTTACTTACAGGTGTTCCTCTCTCCAGGAGGTCTCCTCTGACCATGTGCACCCTGCATCCAGGACATACTACTCTCATGCTTACTATACCTTACTGTATTCTAGTGCAGTCCATCCACCAAAATTGAGGGCAGAAGTGTAGTCAGTTGAGTGTCATTCTGAATGAAAAGGACACCGTAGGAGTGCCCTGCCCAGCTGTTGTATTTCTGGAGGTTCTCTCTATGGGTCCTGGGCTCCTTCATCTTCCATAGAAAGGCTCCACAGTCCCTTGGTTTCCTGTTTTTTCTCATATTACCCCACTTCTCCTCTCTCTTCTTCATCTTCCCAAGCTCTCTCGATCCTACAAGTCTTACATCCTGGGCAGCCCAGCCCCTGATACCCACCGTCTCTTCTCCTCTTTTGGCTCAGCCATTATCTGGACAGACATCACAGTTGGCTGTTTCTGGGGCTTGTGATCTTTCCACGCAAGTTCCAACAGAAGGATCATCCCCATCTTGTGTGGTAGACCCCTTACTGCCTGCCTCACTGTTGGGAATAAAGGCTCAGGATGCCTTTGTTAGCACAGAGACATACCGGCAGGCTGTGGGCATGGAAGGGTCATGCCCTCTTCCTGGACACTCACTGCTGACCCCTAGCTAGCCCAGCACAAACTTTTGTGCATTCTTCCATTTTCTCAGTACTACGCCCATACACTTACTAATTATGCATTTTTTTTGTGGGGCTCATTTCATCCATTCATCTTTGCTCAAACCACCGCCAGTGTCCCATTCTCCAGAGTGGGAGGCCTGCTTTCATCCCAAGGCCACTGGTTAGACGGCGACATACTCCACGCATCCCCTGACCTCGCCATGAGCAGGTCCTGGCCCTGAGCTTTCCCACACCCAGGCTGCACTGTGCGTCTTCCCTGCGCCCCCAAACACTCCGTCCATTTGTGAGATGTCAAGCACACCCAGGAGATGTGCTGCCCAGAAATAAACCAAGTCTGGCTGGAAGAAATGTAGAATTTCAGCCTCACATTGTGGAAGCTTCTCTCAGAAATGAGAATCTAGATGAAATTGAAAATTCTGTTTTGTTTTTTATAGGTGACTGGCGAAGTGGCTTACCCAGAGACTGTGCATGCTGTGGACCTCCCTAATTTCATTTATCCCATTTGGAGTTTAGCTATCTAAAGTCTCTTACCTTTGTAAGATTCAGATTAAATAATCTTTTGTCTTATTCATATCTCCCTTCCTGGTTCTCCCAGCTGTACCCCATACCCCTCTTTCTGCTCCAGTGTCTGGCATGCATTCCACTACCCCTAGCCTCATAGCAGTCCCCTCCCAACCACTAACTGGAGACTTAAGAGTTTACTGTATAAATCAAGGAAGCTGGAGTAGAGGGCATGGTGTTAGTAATGTGCACTCAATAAATACTGCTTAACTGCAGGTGTCCCTGTCTCTGCCATTTGGTTAGAGAGAAATTAGGAGCACAGAATAAGTAAACAGTCTATTTGATTTGGAAATTTAAAAAAAAAAAGAATGAGCTACAAAGCAAATAACACTGACTTGGGAGATGGAGGACCTTGATTCTGGTCCCGGCTCTGCCATCAGGTCACTGTGTGATGACGCCAAGGACTGTTACCTCTCTGGGCCTCATTTGCCACGTCTGGAAATGAAAGATTAGACTTGATGAGAGATCCTCAAGTGATGGGCAGGATCTGCCAGTCAAAGTGGCACCCCGGAGGACAGCACAGGTTGGCCGCACTCTTTTCCCACTCATCCCAGAGCTTTTGATTCTCAGCCTCTTTGATAGCCCCAGAGCAAAGGAGAGAAATTAAAAAAAAAAGACCCTCGTCAGGAGGGAGTGGGATGCCTAGACTAGACAGCCCCTGCCTCTCGCCTCCTCACAGCCCTGTGCCTCGTCCTCCAGCTGACTCTCCTGCTTATCTATTTCCTAAACATCATCACAGAGGCTCCACAACCTTCCCTTTTTAACAACTCTTGCTGATGGAAAATTCTTCCTCATACCTAATCTAAGTCCATCTGCTGCAATTTCTGTCTATTTTCTCTCGTTCAATCCTTACTGGAGATGGAGAACAGCTGGTCGCCATCCTCCATATAACATCCCCTCCTAAACCAAAATCAGTTATTACATCACCCCTCAGCCTGTTTTTCTCCTGGTATAGCATCCACCACTCCTTCCAACCTGCCATCATGTATTCTAGCTCTGAAAGCATCACTGAGCACCATGGCCTGCACTGGAAGATGCTCAGCAAGCTCCAAGTCCTTCTGGAGCTGTAACATCCCCAGTAGAATCTAGGACTCAAGTGACAAAATCCAGGGAGAAAATCAGGGAGAGCAGAAAGGGATCAACCCAGTCCAAGCTCCTAGCTTTATATATGAGGAAACTGAAAGAAAAAGCAAGGAGTATAGCACCCAAGGTCAAATCTGAGGGATCAAGCTCCAGGGGCTGGACCCCAAACACTGTCACCACAACGCCCTGAGTGGCTGCAGTGTGTTCTTGATATGGGAAAGAGCAGGACCAGCCTTAACAGAAAAGCCAAAGGCCACAATTGCCCAGACACACCCTATCCAAACTCTGTCTTTCCAATCCCACCAGCAGATGCCTGAAACTCCACTATGAACAGCTTTGATATCCATTAAGAACTCAAATACCTCTGGCAACCATAAGTGGCAATGGTTAACTGTTCACACCTTAGTATGAATAAGTAGGTTTGATTCTTTCCAACACTTGATGGAGAAATTTAGGGGTAAGAAGAGAACGAAGGTCAAATAAACTAGGAGATGACAGACAAATGTCACTGCTTGCTAACATTTTCAAGGTCAGTCCTGTGGGTGGGGGCTGAGGGTGGGTGGGACTTGGGACAATGGAGCAGTGATGGCTGTGCCTGGTGAGAATCCCTTGCATCTGACAGGCCTGTGCTCAGGAACATCTGCACTGCCTGCCTCACGCAGGGACGCTGCACCACCCTAGGTGCTCTTGTGAGATCTGTGTGGAACTGAATATGGTGAAAGGATTACCTCACTGCTTCTACAGGACCAGCCCCATGTGCCTCCCAGAATTCCTGACTCCTCCTGGTTAACTGTTTCAGATGTGAGGTGAGCAGGGTATCTAAAATTAAGTCTCGACCTCTAGCGTGCCCTTAAGTGACAAGAGGGAAGAACCAGAAAGGAAGGAAGAAAGTGAGATATACATGAGATTAAGTGCGACTGTTCAGGTACATGCTTCAATATGAATGGTTCCCAAGTGGGGAGAAAATACGGGGTCATGTGAGTGTAAAGAAAAGTGAGTCGGTTGAACTATTTACTAGTAATTTTGGCTACTAAGTTTTCCCTAAATGAGGAATGAAGGGGGAAAATAACAGAGTGTTGTGAATACATTTCAGAGTCTGGATTTCAAAACAGCCTTTACTCTATCTTGAATAAACAGAGCATCATGCCCCAACCTCTTCACTTTTTAGGGGAGTGCTCCAGACTAATTCAAACCTGCAGACACACACACACACATACACACACACACACACACACACACACACACACACACACACACACACACACTCCCCCAGGATAACCAGAGAATTCACATATCCACCAAAGAAAAAGAAAACATTTCAACAGCATTTACAAAAACGCCTAACACAATAAACGTACTTATTTGATTTCTCCAAAAACACAAAATTAAATTTTAAAATAGAAGACTAAAAGGCTCTTTTCTGATAAAAATTCTAATATGTTTTCAATCCTATTTCAGGGGACAGTTTTCTTTAACAGCAAAATCAGCACAAAATGACAAGATCAAAGCAGGTTGGCAAAGAGTTTATTCACTGATGTGTTTGTGATGAAAGGGGATGACAGTCAGGAGATGAGATGCAGGAACAGAAAAGTAAGGAAGGGCCTTGTACTTGCCAGGTAAGTCACCTGGGGTTTGTGGAAGCAGAAAGAGGGAACCCCTTCACAGCACAGTGGTTAAATGAGAGAAACCCTAGTTGGCCAATTGAGGAGAGGAGAAAATGCTAGATTAATGGATGGAGCATCTCTGGGGTCCTGGCTAAAGCTACCACGTTTGACGAAATAACGACTAATAAATTTAACTTCCTGCACACCAAGTAGGCCCTCCATACAGA
Organism: Pteropus vampyrus; assembly: GCF_000151845.1. Classification (NCBI taxonomy): domain Eukaryota; kingdom Metazoa; phylum Chordata; class Mammalia; order Chiroptera; family Pteropodidae; genus Pteropus; species Pteropus vampyrus. Next base: position 14,082,109 of record NW_011888789.1, read on the forward strand.
AGCAGGTGCCTGGCTTCACAAAAAACTGATCAGCGACTAAATTCTCCAAACTGGATCATGGCAGGAGGGTTGGATCTGAGTGTCATGCCCCACTCAAGGTGAAGTTGCAATGATGGTATTTTGCGTTTCACCAATTATTCTTCAGCTCCTATTATGATTTTTTTTAGTCTAAAGTTGTTATTTTAGTGATCTCTGTTCCAAATGGGGAACTAAAAAGAAGAGAAATGAGGGGGAGGGAGAGGGAGGCAAAGCGAGTGCTCCAGTGTGTCCCACTTGCACTTCCAAAGCTCCCTCTGCTCCCTGCCCCCAACTTGCCTTTTTCCTCTCTGCATGAGTCACCATTCGGGAGCTGCTTTAAAAGCCTTACTTTTAATGTCCTCTATCACAGATCAGCATCAATTAAAGAGACCCTAATTTTGTTACCTATTCCTAGTTCTAGGGACCCCCTCAACTCAAAAGTGTTTTCTAGTTTTATTACTGTCTTCATGAAAACCAAGGTACCCGCTTTCAAAATCCCCCACCTGCTGGGTGCTGCCTCTCCTGGGCTCTCTGGAGGCCAGGTGCCCTAGACAGAGCACAGAGGAGGAGGTTTGGGTCCAATAATAACCAGCAGCCAGTAAAGGTCCAGGGTCTACTCCAGGCTCCCAAACACAAAGATATAATAATTTGTAGGGCTGCAAATTTGTTTTGTTTACTGTCAGACAACATGTGCAGAAGAGAAAGCTGACTGTATCCTGACCAAAATAAAAAAGGAAAAAAAAGTCGGGCAGCTGGGTTTTTTTTAACCATTATGAGTAGAGCTTCGTCAATAGCAACTCCCACCCAAAATAGCTGCCTAAAGGAGGTGGAGGAGAACCTGTTGTGGAGGTTAAAGAAAATACAAATTAAAAAGTGAAAGTGATTTGTGGAGCCAGAGAATGGAGGCTGTCACCTGCACCTCAGGGGGAAGGGTATCATAGGGAAAAGGTGTTGCTTGAAGGATCCCTCCCAGAAAGTTTACTTCCTGCCAGGACCGGGAACCAGAGCTCCCCAGCTTCAGGTCTGGGATAGAAATCAGTCAGAAAATTCACCTGAATTCCCCAAAGCCTTAGGGACTTATAAGATCAACCCCAGATAGGCAGCTTCAGGGTATCCAGCAGGTCAGAGGACATACTTGGGGAAGTGCTGTAGGGCATTCAAATAGGAGCTGCCTATTCAAGTCCATTCAAGACCAAGTACATTATTACTACATTACCTTCTCCCCCAAAGGAACCCTGCCTTCTAGGAGGCCAACCTACCACCTCTCATTGGCAGAAACTCAGGGAAAGGCGTTTTCCCCAGGTTCAAAAGTGGGTCTCAGAGCAAGTGAGGCTCTTGGGGTCCCATCATTTAGAATGCACTAGGGTGCTACAAAGCTGAACCAGCTTCCCACCATGGCGAGCTTTTTTACTTGAAGAGTAGTCATCAGCAGCAGTGTGGTTGGTGACTCCAGCAACTTCTGGGCCACAGATGTACTATGCCTGCACACCTAAACGGAGCCAACCTCCAGGAGCCTGTCCCTCCCACCAGCCTGTGCCTTCCAGAACAGCGGGCATGCTTGGCACTGAACTGATAAGGGGGTAACCTTCACACAGGATAAAATTTAGCTCTGTCCCCTTTACTTTAGTACACACCAAGCCTGAAATGCCTTCCAGAGTTTTGGGGAACTAATCAATTAAGAGATTTTTTTTTTTCCTCTAAGAATTGTTTTGTTTATTTCTTACCAAGTTATGTGACACTCAGATGTCCATTAGGTCAAACAGGAAAGCCCACAGCACAGGAAATTTCTCTTTCCACCAAATAAAATGAACTGCGACAGAGTGGGCAAGGGGTAAGAGGGAAGAAGGAGTCAGAAGTTTGAGAAGGACTCAAGTCGAAGGTCACAATAGTTGGGGAAGGCAGGTCAAGGTAATGTAAAGGGGGCCAACCTTATCGCAGAAAACCCAACCAACCAATCACATTTCTCAGAATCAGCTTCCCACTGATGGGTCCTCCAGGAAGCAGCACATCCAAGGGTCCAACTCCCTGCACCCAACAAACCTGAATCTACACCCCAGTCTTGCCCAAGACCAGCCTTACTCCCACAGACCTGAGCGCAGCGAATTGAGAGAGTAGTAGTAAACAAACCCAGTTCCAGACAGCACAGAAGTTTTCCAATTGTCAGCTTGTTTTCCTCCCAACAAAAGATGGTGATTTCCCACCTTTGTCACATTTCCTCCCTTAAACTTTTCTATTCTTTCTGCAATCCTGCTACACACGCTAAACTGCAAGCCACTGAGCATGGAAGCTCAGAAGCAGCACCCCCGGGACGCTGGCAGAAGTACCTTTTCCGCGGAGCAGAGAGGCTGATGCCCAGAGGCTTGCTGCCCTGCGGAGCCGTGGAAGGATGCTGTCGGGATGGAGCACGCTGAGGATTACGCGTTCCTGTCTCTGCGACCAGACCTTTCAGCAGCTCCGACCAACTGTGCTAGCGATGCACTTAGCAATTATCTGCTGGCGCCGAGGCCCCGCCCTCTGCTCTTGCAATTGGTTCTCCAGTCGCGGGCAGGACTGCATTGGTTTCAACCCACCTCACTCATTGCTTTGGCTTCTACTATTATCTAAGCCATCAAAGGGAATAATTCCATGTTTCATTGACAACCTGTATGGCTCTCCTCCGGTTCGGTGTGGCGAAGGGGGGCGGGTGGGGGGCAGAACTGGGAGTCCAGTAGAGAGAGGAAGGCAGAGTAGAAGAGAGAGAGAGAGAGAGAGAGAGAGAGAGAGAGAGAGATGGAGCTATCAGATTCTTGCTCCCGCATTTTAACTTCCACAAAACAGCTCATAGCAACAATTTTCTGGTCTTATTTTTCCCCCAATTGGTGCATGTTCCTGGGGGAAGAGAGAAATACAACAGAAGGGGTTTCCGCCTATGTCAGACAGGCTCTGTAAAGCAGAGTAAGGTAAGGGCTGAAGAAATATAGTGGTGATGTTCCCGGGGCCACCCTGGAGGGCATGTGAAGGTCATTTTAGATTATTTGGGGGGCATATTACACACCTTCTCTGGAGTTTATTCATCAGTTCTTTCCCTCATGCTCCACCTAAGCCCCCAACTTGAGAAGACAGTTTCCCTTTGCAGACTATTCAGAGACTCAGAAGAGCTGTTCTTAAAGCCAGCGAAAGTCTGGAATTCTTCACTGTTCTCACTGGGAGGCCCACAGAGACCGGCATTCCAGAGCTAATAATTCTGCTTGGACCCTCCCTTTCACTTCTTCTCTGGCTTCAATTAATTGCTTAGACTTACAGCCAGCAGCCAAAGCCAGGGAACAGAGGAGAGCGAACCCACCAAGGGTTGAAAACAGCCTAAATGCTTCTCCTTGTTCAACAAGGTATCATAAAACACAAGTTTTGACCTTTCCCTCCACTTAATGTATTTTTTTTCATGATATAGAAAGAGTGTTATTTAGTAGCTGAAATTTTTTAAAGGAAAAAATAGAATTTAAAGAGTCTTTTAAAGAAAGCTCTTAGAATTTCATGTTTTAGTTAAGTTAGAAACTAACCTTTCACCCCTCTCCTACTGGGATCCACACATCTTCAAGTCCAGGCTATAGTTCCAGGTCCTCCCACCGTGGCCTTGAACAACTGCATCCTTATCATTGTTTGCATCCTTGGAAGCAAATGGCATGTTCTCCCTGCCTTGTGCAGTGAGCCTCTGCTTCATGCATACATGCCTGGCTTCCCTGGGTACATTGCAAGCTCTGTAAGGACAAAGCCAGTATCATGTATATCTTCATAACTCCACTGACAGCACCTAGCACTCAGTAAGTGGCTGATGAATGAAACCCAATTCAAAACATAAAATGTACACAGCTCAGAGTCTCACGGAAATTTTTCTCCGCCATGATAGCTCATCCAGCTGGGCAGTGTGGAGAGGGGACCCACCCTGGAGTTCAGGTGGTAAAAATTCAGGACTAAGCATTGTGACCGTTGCAGCTAGGAAATCCCTCTAACCTCTTGGCACCTTGTTCTCGCTGGAAAATGAGGTGCTCTTCACTCACTCAATGCTGTTCTTCTCCCTTACGCATCTGAATAAAATGAGAAATGTAGGATGTGCATTTTATTTGTGAAGCATATACCTCAAAAAATTAAATCACTTCCATATTGGCTTTCCAAATATCAGCATGGCTAAATGGAGAGTGACCATATATTAAGAACGAAAAACCAGGACAAGGGATGTAGCAAAATATTTGTTTTCCATTTCCTTCTTTTATCTAGCTGAAATTCTTACAAAGGTACAATGATGAAATTAAACTTAGCTATTCATTTAAAATTGACGCTGTCCCAGAAAATCTGGCATGTTCAGTCATGGTGTAAAAACCATAAATAACACTTTTATAATTTAAGCAGGAAGATTTCCACTTCCAAGAGAAAGCAGGATTAAGTTTTGGGCCTTCACACTATTCCTCTGTCCCCCCTAAAAAAAAAAAAAAAAGGGAAATAAACTAAATTGTAAGAACACTCTTGAGCACCTATCAAAGGTTCAGTTGTCCTCAAAGGAAAATGAAAACATTTCAAGTGATTTTGTAAAATGCTTTGTTTAAAACAGCATGTCCTTACATGTGCTGTTGCCTTCTGAAGAGAGAAAGAGAGAGAGAGGAGAGAGAGAGAGAGAGAGAGAGAGAGAGAGAGAGAGAACGCTCCACAAACAGTTGTTTATGTCAGTGCCTTTTAAACTGCCTGGTCATAAAATATTCTCTTTGAGAGATGGATGATCCCTTTGTGTCCCATAGATCACCTGCTTAATTCTGAGAGTTAGAGAATGCATATTAAGTATGCAGATTCTGCTGGCACTTGCACTTGTATTAAATATTGGCTCCATACAATTTAAATTCATTGGGGTATGAAACGTACCAAATTCCATTTTGTAGGCAATACCCTGGTAAAGTAGTCCATTTTGATTTAACAGTTTCAGTGCGTTAGCGGTTTGAAAGGCTTTTTGGGTTTCATGTTCCATTTTGAGTAATTAAGGCAAGAATGTGGGATTTTTTTATTAAAAACACATTAAATAGCAGCCGCTGGAACTGCCGTCTTTCTTGTGGGTAACCACTTGCTACAATAAATTACCCTGACCTGCAGTGGGAGGCTGGAGAAACCCTGTGTTTACCCTTCTGTTTATATCATTTTCTCAGTTATCATTTATTTATGCCAAATTCTGTTCCTAAAAGGGAGAAGAGGAGAATAAATCTAGGCAATGCCAAGAAAGAAGGAAATGTGTGAAAACAGGAGAAAAAAAAAAAAAGAGTGACTTTCAACACTACATCTTTGCTAACTGAGTTGAGCCACACAATACTATTTTAGTGAAAATATGGTATTAGCAGGATTTCTTAAAACTAGCACTAGATGAATGGAAGATTTTTCAGAAAACTTCTCCCAGCACAGATTCCTAATGACAGAGACTTGGAGGAACATACAGCTTTCTGTTCTGGCTGATGGCTGTTGTGAAACTTTATGTAATCCAATTCCCTCCCCTGCCACCCACCCACTCCACCCCCCAAATCAAACCTGTGGAGCCAGTGACATTTCAACTAAGTACAAAAGGGGATTGTGGTTGCCAAGAAGGTGTCAGTCACCGTGAACCATTCTTCATGATTTCATTAATTACTAATGAGTCTTCAGAAAGTTGGCATTAACATAGACAGGGCTTCGTGAGGTTTGAACACAGTACGGAATATTTTATTATTTAAAACACCCTGCTAAATAAAAGCAGGTGAGTCTGTTGGTTCAAGTCATTATTATATTTATTAGTGAGCCTGAGTTGTAAATAACCTGAAAAGCAAAAGAGAGACAGATATACAGAGATTTGCAAGACTAAATTGCCCACCTAAATTCTGTTGTGCTTCGGTTAAATTCTTCATAAGAAATATAGTGCTGAAAGAGGTCATTAAATATCGTCCAGCAATATACCGATTGACAAAAGTTGGAGAACTGAATTAAGAAGGTCAGCATGCCTTCTACGAGGCTGGCAGATCACATGTGGCATGAAGGGCCCTTCCAGAATAAAGGTCTGCACACACGGATATGACTGCTGGACCCACTGCCTGCCAGGACTCGTATCTTAACATAGAAGTCTACTCAAAAGGACACAATGAACATGTTTACAATACCTGTCATCATTTTTTCATTTATAAGTCAGAGTAATAATAATTATTTCTAGGGCTATTGAGGAAATGATGACAAATCAACCAACAAATGACTACACAAATGTCCTACCACTTGATATTAAGCAATGCCTTCCTTGGCATGGACCAATATTAATGTGACATATAAACACTTTGCTCTAGTCAGGATGTCACCTCTTGGAATAGGACCAGAAGATATTCAGAGGGGCAGAAAAAATGCTCCAGACACAGGGCACAGCTTAAAGCAATGAGGTTTCATTTCCTATTGCCTAAGGAAATTCTCAAACTGTCCCATTCATATACACCACATTGAAGACAGTACCCGGGGGTGTGAAGGTGTCATCCAAATGATCTGCTACAAGCCATAACTTCTTAAAATATGCATATTTTATTGTTAAAGTTATGCCAATTTTGTATTCTATTCCAAAATAGATCCATATTTGCTTTAGCACAGGACTTAAAGAATGATTTACTCCAAATGTCTGTGTAGCATTGAGTCTCCAGGAAGATGCTCCATGTTTATGAGTAGGCTGGGGATTGAGAAACACAGGCCTAAAGCCTCTAGTCTGCCCTCTGCCTGGCTTCCAGAGTTAGATGAGATCTGGCTTCATCCCAACTGTCTAACCTCTTCTACCTTCATCCTCATGTCCCATCACTGCCTTCCCGTGAGCATGCTCATTCCAGCGTCCTGACCTTCCCCTGGCTGCTCCAGTGCCCACATCCCCGCCCCCGCACATCCTGCCTTCTCTTAATAAGACTGCAACATCCTTCAGGGCCCAGCCACATTTCTCCTTCCCTCACTACTCTTGTTCCACTACTCCTGTTCACGCTGCTGTTTCGATTTTACCCTGCACTACACAAGTCAAATTAGTTACATTTTTGTTCGAATTTTCATTATAGTTTCCATATGGCCATTTTCATATCTACTACTACATGTTACGTTTCTTTGGTAGCTTTACCATTACCCTCAAAGACAACACCCCCATTCACAATGATACCCACAGCAGTCAGTGCTAGACAAACACTATGAAATCCCAACAATGAATGGTTAATAACAAAGTAGACAGATGTACTTTGTACATGGCTAGAAGAAATGGTCTATTAACAAAAGGATAGACACTTCAGGTAACATCTAATGCAAGATCAATCCTGACCTGTTCAAAATATTCAGGGGAGAATAAAATGGCCCATCTTGACCTCTTTGGCCATCCACACACATATCACACTTAGCATAAATGGAAAGCAAAGAGCTGAAAGCATTGCAATGGTAGCAGGACCTGATTTTTCCCTCCCTTCTATTCTTTTATTCTCCCTCCAACAAGTAGAAGCCTTGATGGGGCCAAAAGGTGGTTTTTAGCATAAGAATGCCTCTAAGTTATCTAGGAAGGTGATAAACGATAGCAAGAAAACATCCATCTGTCATGAAGATGGATTCCAAGGAAGTACTTTCTATCAAGCATATTTCCTTCCTTTGCAATGAAGAGGAGGTCCTGGGGGAGGGCAGGTGTAGACAAACTGAAGGAAGTTGAAATTAAAAAGAAAAATAATGGAAGGAAGGAACTCCTGAACTCTCATTTAAGGTTGTCTCTGTTATGACTGAAAGGTGATTGATGGAAAAAGCAAATTAATGTTTTTGCACAATCCTCTGCGCTCTGAGCTGGCTAATACTAAGAGTACTTTCTGGCTGGGAATGGACTGCACACCTTTCCAATCCTGAGGGCATAACCAGTGGTTTACACTATAATACAACAGGGGTAAGTAGCTGACATAGCAATACTCTAAAATTGTTACGGAAAGATGAGATTATGTTTAGTGCATTCTCTCTAGGGCAGCATCGGGTATCTGGAAAAGACAGCTCTTAAGCATAACTCATTCTCCTAGGGTTTACTGAACATTAGTTGCCTTTCCTTTTTGTCTTAGAAGTCATCTTAACAAGGTATTACATCAAAATTTGAAATACAAAAACATGTTAAGTCAAAATTAATTATACATAACAATCATGGACTTTGGTTATCTAAATGTCTACTCTGTTTTAGACTTAGAGAAAGACTTTGGGTTCCCACTTCCCATGCTCAGGACTGCTGCAGGATCTCTCCCCGGCACCTGGACATCTCTTCTGTGCTACTGCTCAAATGACAGGTGTTAGTTTCCTCTATAACAACTCCCCAAATACCAGCTTCCCTTGGTTTCTCCTCACTAAGACCCTCTTCTCTTTGCTGGTAGAGCTCTGAGCCTTTTATCTTATGTCTTTGGCAATGGCTCTGGACCGCTCTTCTCAAACGAGAGTTGGTAAGATTCCATCAGGTTCCCCTTACCACCATCTGCCAACAACAGCAAAAGAATCGCTTTCCTGCTCTATGAGCGATGCTTGCATTTTAACACCTACTTTATTGAGGTAACCAGACACTTTTTCTTTCAACTTTATTTTCTGATCATAAGACAATGAGGACCTATTTTCAACAAGGTCTCTTTATATGTGTGCTGAGTAGGGGATAACCAATTATTGCTGATTCCCACAGAGACCAGGGACCTGCTATGTCCTATAACTATGAAGGGACAGTCTTGGGATCTGGACTGGAGAACAGTGCTTGCTCTTCGGGGCATTTTAGGAAACAGGAAGGCCCTCTGCTTCTGTTATAACAGTTTCATTTAAAGTCTTCCTGAAGAAGCGGCTTCTATGTTCCCTCAAGTTGCTCTCTGATTTCTAAGCTCCAGTGGTTTATTTCTTCTGATTCTCTCCTTCCCTTCCCTCACGCTTCTTTCTCTCCTCTCTTCCCTTCCTTAGAACTGCTTTTTCCTTTGATTTGTTCTATTTTTCTTTTTGATTTTCAATGTTAGATCTTCATGATAAATACTCCTAAAAGTGTCTTCTTCCCCTTATAAGTCAACCTATACTAATTATTGAACCACTTAGAAGAAAGGAGACATTAAAATCTAACCAAATAGAATAGATAAAACTCTACCTCTTTGCCTCGATTACCTAGATGGAAAATAAGAGCAAATATTTAGTTTTGAAAAAAATCTAAAAGTATCGTGAGGGCAGAGTGCATAAAACCATTATATAATGATTCTGTTGAGCATTTTATTGATTTTTATCAGGAGTTAGGCTGGGGGTTATTCTCGAGTAACCTCAGCAAATGACTCCTAGTGCTGAAATTCATTGAAATCATCAGTCTCGTTTCTAAGCATGCAGCATGAATGTCTGAGGAGTTTGGAGAATCAAGCAGGGTAGGAGATGGAAAAGAAAGGAATGATGGTGCCAACATTTCAGCTTAAATCTTCTTAATATTAGTTTTACAAAATGTCTGAGCAATGGAGTTTCAGAATCCAACTCTGCTTTTTAGCTATCAAAGAACTGTTAAGAAGAGCTTAAGCTTCCAGAGGAAAGCTTTGAAATTGACACAAGCTCCTTAAGACAGTCTCCATAGCCCAAGATACTGAAGGGCTGGAAAAAAGATGGATATGCCAATTTTTTATAATGATGTCACTGCCATGATTAAGAGTGGTCTTTAATCTTTTTTTCAACTTTCAAGGCGCTGCTGTGTTCCTATGATCTACAGCTTCTGTGAAATAGTGTTTCTTTCATGGTTCTCTCCTCTTGACTCCACTGAGGGCAGCCTTTATGTTAGAAAATATGGTCCTTCTGCCCTTGTAATGGGCACAGTGCAATGACCCGGTCTGTGAGAAGAAGAGCACAAATGTTGCAGATTCATAAGTGGAAGTTCTAATAAAGCTGATAATAAGTTGCAGAGAGAGGCCCAGCTGGGCTTCTCCACCTGAACTGGTTAGGAAACCTTACTGAGCTTGTGAAGTAAATGTAGAGCTTCTCTACGACGAGGCTGGGAAAATATTACTGGACTCCTCGCCCTGATACTAAAAGTTTTGAGAGGTGGGAGGTCATAAACAAAGGTTTATCAAAGACTCCTGACCAACAGAACATTTTAAAAACCAAGAAGATCAACAAAAAAGAATGTTCCTTGTTCAAGACAAAACAATGATGGAAGTTAGAGAATCTAAAAGAGTAGCTTCCTGACCTGACCAGAGAACAGGGCCTGATTCACATTAGGGCTCCTTAATCTTCGCTGAAGAATGAATGAGTGGAAGAATGAATTGAATCACTAATTTAAAACTCTGGCCCATTTAAAATGATCTTCCATTTCCTGGAGTAGCAAATTATATGTTTGTAGAAGAGACTAATCTCCTTTTTTGATTTCAGATTTAATGATTAGAAATGTCTCCTAAACATTACATCTTTGTAAGTTCACAAGAAACTCTACACGAAGCTACTCTCAACTTTTCCAGTTTATCTCTTCCAACATCTCAACCAAATTGTGAGGGGTCCCTAACACTCTCTAAAACTACCCCTGGATAGTAGAATATATGTGATTAATAAGAGACTTTCTAAGTTGCTTTGGAAGACCCCTTCACCTCATCGCTAACCCTCTAATTACATCTGAGCACTTCTGAGGCCATTGGTGCTAATGAGGGATTACTAAGGAGTTTTAGTTTTAGGGAACAATTCTAAAATATAATGTGTTTGTATTAGTCAGCTTGGGCTGCCATACCAAAATATTATAAACTAGATGGCTTAAAAAAAAAAAAAAAAAAAAAAAACAGGACTTTATTTTCTCACAGTTCTGAAGGCTAGAAATTCCAGGTCAAGGTCTGCCAGGGTCAAGTACTGGTGAGAGCTCTCTTCCTGACCTGCAAGACAGCTGCCTTCTCACTGTGTCCTCACATGGCATAGAGGGGGTTCTCTGGTGTCATTTTCTTAAGAGGACTGTAATCCTATGAATCACAGCCCCACCCTTATGACCTCATTTAACCTTAATTACTTTCAGAAAGGCTCTATTTCCTGCAGTCACACTGGAGATCAGGACTTCAACATGCAAATTCTGGGGTGACACAATTTAATCAATAGCCATGTTCTTTCATTTTATTGGAATAGTTTGAGGATAATTCTGTCTGAAGAAAAAGAAACGAAATGGATGACATCTCAATATCTTATACCGCTCAAACTATAATAATTTGTGGCTTCTGGAAAGTATTTTTTTTCCCTTTCCTCTTATTTTGTCTCTCCTTTATCTTCCTGCTGTTGTCACCATTAAGTTAACTAATTTTCAATATTAGGACACTTTTTTAAAAATAATAGAACAAAACCCCCACTATTTTTCATTACAATGCATAATGTTCTACACTATTTGTAACTTCCCCTCCTGTCTGCTATAATCTTCCCTTCCATGGCCTCCAACGGTATCGTCAACTTTTGGAGCAGTCCTCCAGAATCCTGGGTCTATACATTTATTTTTGAGTGGTCTCTTCCTCTGATTCCTGATGTGCTCAGCCCTTCCAAGCTCTGTAACCTACTCCTTTGCCACATGAGCATACATGCTAGGTAGTAGAGACCTCATCCCCTGGGAGATCCCTATGCAGGGATAGTTTTGTAGAAAGTGGGTGTTCAATAAATGTTTACAGAAAGAATGACAAGTCTGTTGGTGTGACAGTTTTGCCATTTTCAGAGCAGGCTGGAAAAAAAGATATGACTAGTTGACCAATATTTAGTGGATTCTTTCCAATCTGGCAAGAGATGAAATAAGAATCAGAGATTCTGATGTTGACTTCCCAGCTATGTTCTTTCATACTCAGAGAAAGCAATCTTCTCTAAGGTTTAGTTTCCACAACTTTAAAGGGTACATAAATGCCTGTCTTAAAACAACATCAGGAGAATTGTTACATAAGCTAATATATCCGAATTCATCAGCAGACTGCACAATATAAAGTAGTTCTCATGAAATGTATTTTGAGCTTGAATAATGTCACATAAAAAACAATACCTCACTTCTCTTTAATGTATACGTAGAAATTTGCTAGACTATTTACTATCTTTTAGGTAAATTCTCCTTGATTGAAATACACTCCTACAAAGTAAATTACGGTTTCTTCCTTATGAAGTATAAAATAGCAAGCTTCTTTCTATTAAAATGGTTATTTGAAAGGACTTTTGGAGACCAAGGATAATATCTATTTCCTTTTGGGGGGAGAGGGGGTAGCGAGTGGACAATAGAGTAAGGAAATCAAACAATAAATACAATTTGGTACTTTTAACAATTATCAAATTTATTTAATCTGACCTGATTTATTCTGCCAAATATTTGAGTAGAAAACGATTTCAAATAAGTTTCTAAGTCTTAATGTTTATTCCCCTAATCAAAAGTCTTCAAGGTCATGATACTTACTCCAGCATTATAGGGCATATGTGAGTTTGTCAGCAATAGTCCTTAGCTATGAAAACATTATATAATAGAAATTATTGAAAACAACTAAAACAGTGTTTTGAAGAAAATTCTAGAAGAATGCCTTAAATACTTATATTGGTAGTGAAAATAGACTGAAAAAATTAAACATACTACAAATAAGTTAGAAATAAAAAACAAAATATACCTTAAATAAACAGAAACAGTGATTAACTAAAATAAAACCAGAAATTAACAAATTACAAAACTACAATGGAATAAAACATAATTAAATGGTTCTTTTACAGAAACAAACACTAAAATTAATAAACTGCTAACTCACCCAATCAAGCAAAAGAGAGAAGCACAATCATTCAAAATAAGAAATGTTACAGAATAAATAACCTCAAATATAGGAAAAGTTAAAAGAATCTAAGGAAAACAATGTCAGGAGGATTATTACATAAGCTAATAAATAATTTCATTCAGATTTATACAAATAAATTTGAAAACCCAGACACATCAGAAATTGAGAATAAAATGTAACACAGATGAGATAGTAAATCCAAACTGACCAGTTACCATAAAAGACATAAAGAAAATTGTCAGAGAACTATGCCCTCAAGAGGCATAAGACCCAGCTGGTTTTGCAGAGGAATACTAACACAGACTTTAGGAAAAGACAAATCCGATGTGCTTAAAACTGACCTAAAGTATATTAAACAGAAGGAAATCATCTAAATCTTGCCATAAAAGAAAAAATAATCCTGATAACAAAATCTGAAAAAGAGAGCATATATACAAAATATAGGCTAATTTTACTTATGAATGTCAAAGCAAAATTTTTAAATAGTATACAAGACAGAAAGTATCGAATAGTACTTTAAAAGTATAATGTACCATGACTATGTGAATTTTACTGGAGAAATGAAAATGATTTGATATTAGAAAATTAATAAACATAATTTACCATATTATTATATCAAAATAGATCAGATTACCACTAGAACTAGACTACAAGCAAATAGAAACCTGTCTTTTCTGTTCATCACTATATTCCCCATTATTACGATATTCCCTGGGACATAGTAGGTGCTTGAATGAATCAAAGAAGCAAATGAGAAAGTATCATATAATAATTGTCATAAATTTCAAAAAAGTACTCTTAAAATTCACTATCAATTCTTGATAAAAATTTTTATGAAGTAGAAATAAACAGATACTTCATGAAAAGTATAAAACTCCTATGTACATATTTCCATTTAGACATATATAGACATCACCACAAAGGCAAGTCAAAAATGAAATAAGTATACCTATTACAATTATTTTTATTAAACATTGTTCTGGAGACACTAGACTGTATACTTATATGCAAGTATATGAAAGAAGAGGTATGAAAGTACAACTATTATTATGTGCGTATGATATTATTGTATACTTAGAAAACATAAGAGAATGAAGTCTTACATAATACAAAGTTAAAAATTGGTGAAGATGGTTGAGGATATAATTATTATACCAAATTAAATAATTTTGTATAAATAAAAATAAAAATTACTTGAAAGATATAATGAAATAATAGTACCACTAAGTTAAAATACTTAGAAAGATACATTAAAATGTGTAATATCTATGTGATTAAAACTTTAAAATGCATTGAAGAACACAAATGAACAATTAAATGAATTAAAAGCATGCCATGTTTTCTAATAGAAATATGCAACATCATTAAGATGTCAATTCGCCCTCAAATTAACCTATAAAACAATAGAGTCTGCAGTATTTTTGGAAAGAGAAGAGCAAACATATTAGAGTTCTATTCTTTATAACAAAGAAATAAGATTACTCATACGTGGAGTATAATACTGAAAGCAACAAACAAACATGATGAACAAACAGAGACTCCTGGACATGGACAGTGGATTAGTGGTTACCAGAGGGAAGGGGAGAGAGGGAGGTAGGTAGAGGTAAAAGGGGTCAAATATTAGATGACAGAAGGAAATCTAACTTTGGGCTGTGAATTGTATACTTGAAACTTACTTGACTTTATTAATCAACGTCACCTCAATAATTTTTAATAAAAAAGAAAAAAACAAATAAGCAAGGATATAGAGCTCCACCAACTATTAAAATATATTGGAAGCTATAAGAATTAAACAGAATGTTGTACTGTTTCTTAACTAGACAGACCAATTGTACTACCTCTTAAGTAGAGAGACTCCATCCAAATAGAAAGGCCAGAGTAGTTTCAAGTTTACATAATAAAGGTAACATTTTAAATCAATGTGAATATTGATTATTTTGTAAATGGTACTAGAACAACTAGATTGCCATCTGAAAAAATAAAGGCATATCTTTTAGTGCATATTTTACATTAAAATAAAGTCAGAATGGATCAAAAATTCAATTACAATAATGAAAATACTAAAGGTACTCAAACTATACTATGGAGAGATTTTGTATTATAGTTTTTAATGGGGAAAAGTCTTACTAAGTATGACACAATAATCCAAACACAAATAAAGAGAAAGATCCACACATTCGCTCACAATAAAAAAGCTTCTGCGGAGCCAAAAAGAGGATAGAAGGCATACCATAAATAAGATCGGAAGGCAAGTGACATAATGGAGATAATATTTGCGAATACTATTATTATATATTAATTAAATTAATATATAAATTAATATATGGTTAAATTAATATAATTATTTATTAATTTCCTTAATATATAAAGATTTCTTTATATATTAATCACTTCCTTTTCTCAAATCAATGAGAAAAGGCCAGAAACAAGTAGGGGGAAAAAAGCAAAAGAAAGAATATTTATTTCTACAAAGACTCTTAAACATAAGGATGTTCAACCTAACTCTGAAAGCAAACAAAAAATACAATCTGATATTTTTCACCTACCATAAGTTCACCTAGTCTAAAAGTTTTTTAAAACCCAATAACGCTTTGCGTTGGCCACAGGGTGAGTAAACAGGTACCCCATTCTTTCCCAGAGATACAGGAAGTTGGCAATATTAACAAAATGTAAGACACATCTTTGTGCCATAATTTCGCTTCTGAGAATTCATACCACAGATACATTCCCATGTGTGTGAAATTATGTATGTACAAAGATATTTATCACAACATTGTTTGATATAGCAAGAGAGGACATGACCCAAATGTATTAAATAAGTTCTAGTACTTCCAGACAATAAAAGTCTATGCAGCCATTTAAAACAAAGAAACAATTTAACAAGACCTAATATGTTAGCAATCCCCAAGGTAAAGTATGTTGCTAAATAATAAAAGCAGGATGAAGGATACCGTAAATAGTTTGCTGATCTTTTTGTAAAACTGAAAGAAAAGAGAATAGCATATTTACATATGTGCTTGTCCGTGTGTAGGATACTCTGAGAGGGCCGTAAGCCCCTGGAGTTACTGGGGCTCATCTCCCTGAGAGAGAGGCCATTGTCTAAATCTGTACCTTTTTTAACTTTTTTGATTTAATATCATATGCACATATGGTTTTTAAAAATAAATACATTTTTAAAAAATAAATAATGTTTAAAGTCCCAAACTTTGTTCTTTTCTTTATGGAGACCTTATTGCTTACAACTAATCAAAAAAAAAAAAAAAAAAAAGTTCAATATAGGGAGAAACAGCTTTTAAAAGGAAAATAGTATTAGGGAGATACAGCCATAGACTGGAAAAGCAAATGTTTTTCACCTTTTCTTCTTTTCATCCATGTAACTACACAAAAAAAGATTTAAGTGAGTTTAGTGCATAACAACTATATCTCTGTGAGCACAGGAGGTTGCCCCTACTCTGCCCACCTCAGTTCCTGCATTTTTATAATGAGCTCGTTGGACTAGATGCTCTCCAAGGTCTCTCTAAATCCAGAATTCTATAAAACATCACTCTGATCTTTCCCTGAGGTCATTTTCTTAACTTGCTTCAACATTAGCCCACAAATTAGGGATTACCAGCTGCTAACTACTGCTTGAAACTTCCTCTTCATTTAAATAAAATGGTTCCCTTCTCAATCTTTTTCTTACAGCCAAGTTTATGATTTAAATAGATTTTGTATATCTCTTTTTAATAACAAAGCTTGTATTTATATAATCCCAATTTACACCATTGTCTGTTTTTCTAAAAGCCAATGTTCCTTCTCATTCAAATTATGCCTAACTGAAATTTAAAACATGGAAACTTTGTCTAAACAGGAGGTATAAAGTAGTTTCCCCTCATAGCTTTTCTAAAAGACAAGCCAATATTCAGGAAAGAATTTTTCACTTCCTGTAAATAATTTGCAGAAGAGTCCTCTGCTCTCTCTTCTGAAAAGCCCTGGAACCCAGGATGTGTGTCCTTTTGGATCCAGGCTCACCCTTCACCAGGAAGGTTTCCGAAAAGTGGGTCTGTTTTCCAGAGCCTTACTTAGTGGGGACATTAGCCATTTCCTTAAGCCCTTTTTCATTTTTCCTGCTTAAATTTTGCCTTTTGGTAATTTCTAGTAAAGCCCTAATGTCTCATTTTCTGCCCAGTGACAAGCTTGAGGGAATATTATTTAAGTCATTTGACCAAAAAACATTTTGGAGCATGGAAAGGACATAGATTTTTTTGTAAAAAAAGGATTACTTGGATTCAAATCCTTGTTCAATGACTTGTAAGTTGTGACACGATGATATAAATTTCTCTCAGGCTGTTAGAGCCTCTACTTTCTTATTCATGAAATGAAAATAGTAACACCTACCTTGCAAGGTGTTTGCAAAGATTATAAAAAATAGATGATACATAAAATAGATAATATATGATATATACAGTATATATTACATATATAACATATATGTATATGTTATATAAGGTATATTAGTGAAAGGGGTAAAAACATGGACTTTTACTCATTACTTAACCATTCAACCTCAATTTCCTTTTCAGTCAAACAGATATTAGTGGGTCCTAACTCAGCGTTGTTGGAAGGGTTAAGTGATTGAACACACATAAAGCACACCTACACTGCCTGGCAAAGAGTAAGCCTTCAACAAACATATTCTAATGATACTATATGGCAAGATCCCCTGATAGTATCAGTAGTCAGTAAGCGGTTGGTATTATTGCTCTTGTTCGTTATTTCAGTGACCGTCCAGAAGCACAAATGCAGGGATTCAATGGAATTTTAGGGTGCTACAGGAATGGACCTCACACAACACAACCAAGAAGAAACAACACAGCCAGCGAGGCCGGAGTTCAAGGAGAACGTGAGCAGCATTTGCTCTCCCTGCTCTCTAAACAAGACGGTCTCAGTGCCAGGCTTTGTATTTTCGAAAGATGGCCAAGACCTTCTTCAGGGAAGAAGAGATGACAGCATAGCGGCTGAGGAAGGCGCAGGACTGGTAGTGGGGAAACACCAGCTCCACCAGCAACATCAACACCACACCAATTCCTGGCTCTTTTTCCTCATTCACTTAATGAGGGTTTATCTAGTTTCAGGACAAGTGCAAAATATAACGATTCTCCAAAAATCTTACCTTTGGATCTGATTCCCAGATCTTCTGAGAATGGGCAGGGAGGGTGTTGATGGGGGTTGAAGCAAGAGAGAATAAAGGCAACAGAGAATGGGGGTGCACATGCAAGTGAGAGCTTCACAGATGACCTTTCTCCTCGGCCCCAAGAAAAGAATTACATTAATCCTAGGGAAATTCTCTGAAGTGTCCTCCAGGAAAACTTCAAACTACAGGATTATCATATCAGCTCATCTGAAAAAACACAGTGGGTGGACCACAGGGCACACATTCAAGTCCTACGAGCTTCATGCCTATAGCACCAGCAGTTTTGAGGGCAAACAACTCAGTCCAGAGTATTGATTCAGTAGCCACAGCAATAGGCATTCTGCTTAAAAAGTCTGTTTGTGATTAGCATCCCCACCCTGTCAAGACAGAGAACAGAGGCAGGGTGGACAGAAGCAGCTGACTGCATTGTCCCCAGGACACAACTCCAGACCTGGGACAGAAACCCTTTATTGCCTGAAAGTTTTAGAGCATGAGGAGGAAGATTTTCAGCTCAATTAGCTCTTAATAGTCCTGATGCTCAGTCTCGGGGATGAGCTGTGAAAATACTAAAGCCATTACCAGGGGCCAGAGTAGTCAGTTGTGTTTGAAATGTCAGTGCATTTTGCCTGACACCACCCTCCCCCTTCCCACTGTCCTTTCCAATCAGAGGTCCTCATATTTAGTAACATTTCACAAGGGCAAGGAATCGTCCTTCAGTATTGGAGTCAGGGACCTTGTAACACCCATGAAGTCTACTACAGCTTTGCTCTGCACCTGGAGAAATAAGCCAGCATCAGAGATAGGAAAGGATTTGGGATCTGAATAACACGCACATGAGTTCTGAAGCAGTTGCAAGCTCCTTCTCCCAGAGGTAGCTCATCGAATCTTCTGAGGAGATAAGGGGACCCACAGGGGTAGAGAAAAGAGACTGGGAAGAGCATGTGGGAAGATGTGGGAAGACCCAAGTTCAATGTCTCTATAAGCGAAAGAGAACATCAAATGGCAATTATCTAGTATTGGCAAAAGATTCCAGGACTGTAACTCTTTGTATTCTAAAATCTGAGAGTAAATTGACAGCACCTGGACTTGTTGTTAACCGATACCACTGTCTCTTCCACAGTCCCCTTGCATTTAGGTGGAGCCATGTGACATGTTCTCAACAGTGGACTATGGGCAGAAGTGATATGTGTCATTTCTAAGCTGAGAAGGTCAAGAGCGGACGTACTTTCTTCATGTTCCCTTCTTCTCTGTCTTCCAGATCAGAGGACCCAGTGGGAGGCTCTGAGGACCGGAGGAGGATGGAGCCACGATATACAGGAAGCTTGAGTCTCTGATAACTGCGAAGAACAGAACAGATCTCCACCACTCCCAACCCTAGGCAATAAACCGAATAAAAAATCAGGCTTTAACCTGCTAGCCACTGAGATTTTAGTTGGTTACAACCACCATCAATTACTCTGACAACATAACAATCAGAGTTGCAGACAAAATATTGATATATTTTTATATAAATATATTTTGATAGAAATATAGATATATTTATGAACAACAAAATAATTGAAAATAACTATCCAAAAGTAGGGAATTGGTTAAATAAATTATGGTACATCATATAGCCATTAAAACACATGTCCTTAAAATAATGTTTAATGATATGGAGATATGACATAAAGTTAAATGGACTTAACTCTTTCTTTTTTTGACTGCAGAGTCCAGCAATCACAAAGTAATTGTAAATTAACTCAAATGCATTCTTTAGAGTCTTTGGCGAGCGGAGGTGGCAAGGAAGAATATATACATCATAGAATTATTTTTTTAATTCCCCCTTTCTCTCCTGTCCACTCTTCTTAATTATCTCTTCAAAATTTCTTGCACGAACTTTCCTCCACCAACTCACTTACTTCTAATTCTTCTCTTCCTTCTTTTCCCCCAATACTTCACCCAAACCTAAAGGACAGATCTACCTACAAAGGATGAATGAGCAGGAGGAAGGCGAAGATTGGTAATAGTCATATATCAACAACATTCACCCATCGCCCATACTTGTGGCAGAAGAAACTTCATTTTCTACATCTTTCCAACATCAGAATCTTGCTTACCTCTCCTCCAAGATCAAAGAGAATTCTGGTCATTGGAGGAAAACTAAAGAGATTTTCATTGCCATTTAAAGTAATTAAGGATGCTTTCAGGCAGAGAGGGAAAGCATGTTTAGCCTAGCAAAGGCCTCAGTCATGACGTGGAAAGAAAAGGGGTTAAAGTTATATTAAACGAATAAAAGTTCTCTTATTAAAGAAAATAATTTTCTTAATGATGAGATGATTTTCATTCTTGATATTATGGAAGAAAGTCAGCTGCACCCCAGATTGGAATTTCCTCTCCAACACCATCTCCATGTACATATCCTATTTTCCACTCTACTACCCTATCCATGGAACAATAATTTCCCCATCTTCTGTGGGAGAGGGCCCTCAGTTTGGATTATCCCAACTTCCAGAGCAGGAGTAAGTGGCAGAGTTACATGTTATTTAGCAGATGGAATAAACTAGAAAATGTGAAGATATAAGAAAGGATCTGATGGAATGACATTGGATTGTTTTATAAGAAAGGAAGATACGTCCTAGAGAAAAGGAAACTGAAGGAATTAAGGAAGATGAGCGTGTAGGCCTTACAGATGCTGCCGTCCCAGAGCCACCCACACTCTGCCATGGTCAACCCCACCATTCTCATCAACATCACCATCAGTGGCAAGTCCTTGGGCATCATTTCCTTTAAGCTGTTTGCAGACAAAGTTCCAAAGACAGCAGAAAACTTTCAAGCTCTGAACACTGGGGAGGAAGGATTTGGTTACAAAGTTTCTTGCTTTCATAGAATTATGCCAAAATTTATGTGCCAGGGTGGTGACTTAAAACGCCACAATGGCGTGGGTGGCAAGTCCCTCTATGGGAGAAATTTGATAATGAAAATTTCATTCTGAAGCATACGAGTCCTGGCATCTTGCCTCTGGCAAACGCTGGACCCAACACAAACAGTTCCCAGTTTTCAACTGCACTGCCAAGACTGAGTGGTTGGATGGCAGGCGTGTGGTCTTTGGCAAGGTGAAAGAGGGCATGCATATTGTGGAAGCCATGGCACACTTTGGGTCCAGGAATGGTGAGACCAGCAAGAAGATCACCATTGCTGACTGTGGACAACTCTAATCAACTTGACTTGTTTTATGTTAACCAGCAGACCATTCCTTTTGTAGCTCAAGAGAGCGCTCCTTACCCCCATTTGCTTGGAACACCCTATAAACTTTGTGCTCTCGCTGCAGTTCACTGGTTTCTAGATTTTCCTTGTCCTCCTCCAAGTCTAGCTAGGTTGCAGAGTTAAGTTTATGATTATGAAATAATAGCTAAACAAAAAAAGCAGTATATGAAGTGAGATAATAAGAAAAAATGTTAGGAAAAGTAGAGTCACGTGGGACACATACATACACACCATCACACACCCTCCCCTCCCTGCAAAAATGCCTAGACAACATTATTTGGGTTCAAAAGAGTGAAACGTTTTTATCTGGGGTACAATACTAGGCCAACTACCTAAAGCTTTTAATTAAAAAAATTGCTTAAACATTCATTGCATTTAGGTCTAGGAAAATGGCAACTGATTTGTTGATACTAGGTGATAAGAACTTTTTGGATAATAGGTGGTAAGAACTATTTTCTATAAGACAATCAACCCGACTAAAGAAATCTGCCTTTCCCGCTTCCGCAGAAAGTAGCTAGAGGCACACCCTATGGGGCATCCCATTTCCCTATGAAGAAAGCAGCCCACTGTAAATTTTTGTGTGTGTGTTTAATTTTCCTCGTCACCTATCCAGCTAAAAGAGCAAACACAAAAATACTAAAAGTGATTACCCCTATGTTATGGGATTAAGGGTGAAATTTGTTTTCTTTGATGTATTTTCATTATTTTCTGAATTCTCTACAATAAGAATAAATTATTTCATAAAGAGAACAAAATAAATGTTGTTTATATATTAAAATCTCTGCAATCCTATTACAACTGAACATCTTCTGTGCAGGTGGCATCAAAAAGAAGCAGGTTTTTTCCCCCCACAAATGAATTAAGAGCAGAAGCCTATCCCAGATGTAATAATACCTGTGGGCACCACTGACTTTTAGGGCTCTCCATTAGCCCCCTGAGACTTCACAGCATCCCTGGGAGGTAAGAAGTTTATGAGATGAATAACAGGGTCAGAAAGGCACTTTATCTCTTAGTGAAAGGGTACTGACTGGATTCCAGAGAATAACTTGGAGCTTAAGGTGCCCTGGCCAGAGTTGCCTAAAATAGGAAGCTTCTCCATCTGCAATTCACACACATACCCACAAACCTCTGTGTCCATGAGTCCACAGCTTATACACTCCCAAACGCCTGAATCTGTGACTTATGCAGGAGTAAAGAAGGAATTGTGCAACCCCAAGCATGATCCTCACGCTCCTCTTGGTTCCCCTCCAAGATGGAGTAGTGGGGCAGTCTCACGTTTAATTGGTCATGCCAGAGACCCCGGCTGGGCCACCCTAGCCCCGTGAGCTATTTCATTACATTAGTTGCATGACATTTTTATAAAACTGCACATCTTATCGAATCAGGCACTCTTCAGACATTGATAAAAAATAAAATGCCTCCCCA
The DNA here is from genome assembly GCF_000151845.1 of Pteropus vampyrus. Classification (NCBI taxonomy): domain Eukaryota; kingdom Metazoa; phylum Chordata; class Mammalia; order Chiroptera; family Pteropodidae; genus Pteropus; species Pteropus vampyrus. The sequence goes on from NW_011888789.1 coordinate 14,104,726, forward strand.
CCACAGCCCTTTTCCTCTGCAGTTTCCACCTTTTTTCTAATCACTTTAGCTGGGAATGGTGTGTTTTTTTACAACATGAGTCAGATGGGTTGGGAATATGTCGCTTTGAAAAGAAGATGCCCTAATACATGAACATAAAAAAAGGTAAATTTCCAGTTACCTCAGCTTTTCCACCTGTTCTGGATACCTATTAAGAGGTCCAAATTGATCCCATTAGCTAGACCATCACAGTTGATAAGTGTGAATTAAATAATAAAACTCTAGGCTGCGTTAGCCAGTGAGGGTCACTAATAGTTTCATAGGAGATATATTTGCCCATTTTGTTTGTTTTGCACAATGGGGGGGGGGTCCTTTTCAACTCCGACCCATCTTGAAATTATTTTTTACCACCATGTATAAATTTCAACCTCAAGAGCAGACACAAACAGAGAGACCTCAGAAAGAGAAAAAGAAGAGAGCTGTAAAATGGAATCTTACAGAGGAGAGCAATTGGCATTTTGCAGACAGCGCTAAAGGAAAGTCCCTCTTTCTATTTCATCAAAGAGGATTCTACTTAAAACAGAACCTTGTCCTATTATAGCTTCAGGAACTAGAATTCTCTCTAATTAGTAAATACAAAGTTTGTATCATTTCAACTGAATAATGTGAGATAAAGCGAGTAATAAGGTGTTGAAGGTCAACAGACCATGGATTTTAAATGAGATGTCTGAACTGGATGAGAATGGAGATTATTGCACTAGATACAAAAAGCTAAGCATTTCATCCATCCTTATGAGGAAGAACAGAAGTTTAATACTAAGAATTTCAGTAAAAGTGACATAGATTTTTCAATTAATCATTTTGTTGTCTTCATAAAAACAACATTAGTAATTGTTATGGATCAATATCTGAACTAGGGTGTCATTGGCAACTGCAGATAATGATATTGTAACCATTCATTGCATATTACAATAGGCTGGTCACTGTATAGGGTACTTTCAAGTACTTTCGCTGATCTTCCCAACCACACTGCAATGTAAGCATAACGAGCCCCATTTTACAGAGCAATAACTTGAGGCTTGGAGAGAATATGTGATACTCTATTGAAAACACCAAATACAGAAAAATATAAAGGAAAAAAATGACCCTGTAATCAAATCCCCACTGTTATTTTAATCATTTTTTCTGTACTTGTATTATTAAATTTTTAACAAAATTCAAATACTCCATCTGGTATTTTGTGCCTTGCTTGTTCATTATTTCTTCCCATCATTAAATATTCTTTGAGAAAATCATTTTTAATGAATGAACTGTTTACCATTTTTTAGTTATGTCATTAATTATTTAACCAACCCCCTATCGTGGTAGTTTCTAATATTTTTCTATTATACTAATGGCTGAGATAAATATTCTTGAACATGAATCCTGTACATAAATTTGATTATAGCCTTAGGATAAAATCCTAAAAGCAAAATTACGGGCTCAAACTGTATGAACATTTCAAGGCTGTTGACACACAAATTGCAGTGCTATCCTCCAGAAGGTCTGTACCAGTTTACATCCCCACCAGCAGCAAGAGATGAAAACATCCTTTCCCCTACATCCTCAGCAGCAAATTTTGTGGCGTTTTTAAAAAGTATTACTGATTTATAACTTGCATTTCTTTGATGAGTAGTACAATTGAACATAGTTCTGTGTTTATTGGGAACAGATACTGTTCTATTGTGAATGTCCAATCATATTCTCTACCCATTTACCTATCACTGTGTTGGAAAATGCTGATATTCAGAAACTTTAATGCTTAGTGGGTTCTGCTCCTGATGAGGCAGAGTCTCCTCTCTGTGAAAGATGGTTGGTCCTTAATACTGAGCAAATGTCCGGTCCCTAGAGCCTTGCTGGGGGGCTGAAAGGGACACCTCTTCGGTCTAACTACAATGGCTCTGTAGGAATTTTTCAGGTCTCTGAATTTAGAAAACCATCAGGAAACAAAACTGGTACTTCAGGACTAAATGACTCTGCAATGCATAATTTCTCATGAATTTGACCTTCCTCCTGCCTTCACCCAGTGACTGAATTAGGCCACCTTGCTGTAGAGGTGCAGTTGTGGTCCTCTCCTCCCTGGAGCCGGGCTAAAAAGCCAGCACATGAGCAAACTGTCCCTGCAGATGGCAGAGATACCCTCTGGGTGCCCCTGAGACACAGCAGAAAGAAAGAAGGGTGGTAGTGGTCACACTTCTGGAGAGGGTACAATGCTCAAGAAAAGGACATAGCAGCACCAGTAGGAATAAACAGGAACCACACAATAGCCCATGACTAGCTTGATTTCAGTGGCTGGAATTAGTAATCCATCCCCTGTGTAAGTCTGTCCCTTGCCCCGTACTTCTCTCCACTGATAAGCAGTGCACTCTGGCTTGTAGTAATTAGAGTTGGTGGTTTACATCCTTGTCCCCACCAACTAGAATGTCAAGTTTGGAGCATCCAGTTCCTATTACCAGTTAAAACATTATAATTGCTATGGGTGGATGAATGAGTGAATGTATGAATGAACAAAACAGTTATTTTATAGTACTTTTATGCTGCTTCTAAATGATAAATTTCCCCAGCCACCTCCCCTGTGCAATAGCAGACTCTTGGAAGACATTTATATCTCTCCTTAGATGTCTGGCACATAGCAGGATCCATGCTTAATAAAGGAATGAATGAACCAAACCATATTTTGACCATAATAATGCCAACTTGAGCTCATCTTTTTAGAAGTTCTACCCTTAGGAGACATGTAAAAGGCAGCAGGATTCTCAACCATTCCCTGTTGTCGCTTGTGTTAGATGGAGCTTTCTCGATTGATTGTTAAGAGCAGGCCGTGGGCAGCTGGATAACACTGTGTGACAACTGGCCCCAAAGGACTTTCAGAATAATGAAATGTCTGTCTTTTCAGCCAGACACTGCTGAAAACCCCACTTCCCGGAGAAAGAGAGAGATCTGACCTGTATCACCTGTGTATATATTTGCTTACATATGCAGATAATGACAAGCTCTGTCAGGACAAAAACCAGCTTAAATTCACAGAACTCAGATGCCAGCCCCTGATGGCAGCTGAAAAGGGTGTTTACAACGGGCACTGCCTCGAACCAAACCCTAGACTGAATCAGACAACAGATTCTATCGGAAGAAATAGGCTATTGCTGCTCTTCAATTATGAGTTTTGTCCCGGGAAAGCACCCCAGAGTTCGAGCACTATGGGGAGAGGATCCATGTCACCCACAGGGCAGAATTAATGTCAGACCTGGCCAGCCCCTGAAACTCTTGGGCAGGATTCCTGGGCTCAGCACCCCAGTCAGCCCAACAGGGAGCACCTGCCTTTTCAGACACAGGGGAACTCTCGCCTTACTGAATAATTGAATTTCCAATCCAAAAGAGGTTCTGTTTCCTCCTCTAACAAACAAATCTAAATATTTCAGGATTTCTGGGCTGCGTAGGGTCACTGGGTCCACCCTTTGGTTAATATAAAGCCGCCGTCAGCTCTGAATGAAACTGTAAAGACAAGAAGTCTATGTCTGTGCCCTTCCTCCCCTCCACCCTTAATCAGAGCCCTTTTCTGCTGCATTTCATAATCTATTTTGTGAGCAGTTATTTAGCACCTGCCATGAGTGAAGTTCTGTGGTTCTTACAAAGAAGAGCATGACCCAGAAGGATGTGCAAAGATCAAATGCTCAGGGGATCTCTCCCATACTTGCCTCCAGCTGGCAACCTATTTACTACACTCTACTTTGTTGATGAGCCCCAGTCAACTACATGCCTCATTCTCCCCATCCACATCCCCTGAGACCTTGCTAAACAGCTTCCACACAGCCCCAATCAGCCTCAGGAGGCCTGTGAGACTGCTTGGTCCCCAGCGGGCTATTACTTGAGCCTTCCCAAGAATGCTCACATTACTACAAAGCAAGCTCTGTAAACACCCAGCTTCACCAAGTTTGAAACTTTGCCTTCTCTCTGACTCCATCCACATCCCCCTCTACACATACTATTTGTTTTCCCCAGAATGAGCTTCCAAGGAAGTGTTGAAATGGGCAGGGAGGGATGGGGAGGTTTCATCCTTCTCCTACTCTGCTATAACGCTACCCTAAAGGCAGCTCTGCCCAACAGCCAACCACAGCAGGCAGCCGTGAGTAGCTGCCATTTCCAGTACTCACTGCCCTCTCCCAGGTTCCATGCAAGTGCATAGAGGGTTCTTCACCTCACCAGAGCCACTGTCCATGGCCAGTTGCCCAAGTAGTCACCATCCTCTCTGCTTCTCACTCTGGGTTCTCACACTGCAGATGCTCCCTCCATGTATCCTCCTGCTGTGTGTACATATGCCTCCCTATGCAGAAAGAGCACAGCCACTGAAGTTTGAGCCTCTCAATAGACATATGCGCTTTGAGAAGCTGAACATGGCTGCTTTCAAGTCTGTTTCCCATTCAGGGAGTTGATGGATCCCCACAAAAGGACTCACAAAAGCTCTCATTGCCTGGAGAGGGAAAGAGATGAGATGACCTACCCCCATCGTTACTCTCCCCAGTGCTAGGTCCATGGGAGAGAATCATGCAGCCTTCCACTCTCACTGTCTTCAGGCATCTGCCTAGAAAACCAACTCTCATGTTCACTCTGAAGATACTGTTTATGCTTCCTCCAGGGGCATGGTCTGGAGAAGGAGGGTCAGCACAGGGTCACAGCACAGGGTCACAGCACATCTATTCAGCACAGGGTCACAGCACATCTATTCATCTCTTCCTAGATGGCTCATGGGGTGGGGCTCAGGCCATGACACAACAGCTAAATTCATGGTGTCTCATGTCTCAAACCAACCAAATAATAAGAGGGTAGATGTGTAGTCAACATAGAAAAATCCTTACTCTACCCTCCAACAGGTAACATGGTCCTGGAGGTTTTCCTTAAACTGTCACTCTAATTTTCTTAGCCTCAAAGGGGGACACACCAGGAATCCCAGGGCACAAGATCATCTTTTCCCATTCCCATTACCCTCAGTTCTACTCAAGTTACAGTGCTAGTGGATAGCAGGGCACAACCTGTTCCGTGGTTTTCTCACTTTCAAGAGCTCTTGAATGCTGAAAGAGCTCTAAGAATCAAAGAAATTTAGCTCTAATGGTGAAGTTACAAGTCGTCCAGCAAATATTTAAGGCCAGAGGACTTAGTAAGCCTTCCCTTAAATCTCACTACATAGACATCTGCCCATCTGAAAGCCCCTCATGCTGAGCCAGGCTGGCCAGTGTGGTTCTTTTAAGGATGCCTGTGATACTAATTGTCTTGCTGTTCTTCCTGAATAAATATGTAGCCTTAGGAATAAGGCTGGACCCAGATCATCAGCAATTATATTTACCCATTGATCTATCATCTTCCTCCCTCTTTCTCCCACCACTTTGGAAGCTTTAGCAAAACATATTTCAATTCCCACTTTAAAATGAAATCATTAGCCTCTAAATAATTAACCTGTATCAATAGTAGGGCATGCAATCTGCACACACACCTATACTAGTCAATCTGCCCAGCAAAGAGGAGGAGGAGAGCTTTCCCATAGGGCTTTCATGGAGCTTCAGAGACTGGAATTTGAGGATTGATGGAGTGTGTGCATTTGGAAATGAAAGCAGGAGACTCCAACTATAGGGGAAGGGAGAGGAATACTCTCCATGCTATTCCAAGGTAGCAAGTTCTTGTAGCAACTGGTATCTCTGCCTATCACTACCACAAAACATTAATATAACAAATGTCTTTATACCCTTTTCCTAACACCTAATTATTTTTTTTAATATTTTAACTTCATGTATTGTTTTACAGAAGGGTTACTGAGTGATATATTTGAAACTGGGTCCCCAGCCCCCATAAAAAAAAACAAAATTTAATGTCTGATACAGCCAGGATGCTGCAGAGCCTCCTGGGACTCCAAGTACCCAAGATCACTGTGCACTGATGATCCAGCAGCCCATTATCCACCTGCAGGCTCCCAGATCAATTACTTACGTAGCTCTCTTCTCTGCATCTTCCCATGGCCCAGTTCATGGTGCTGAACTGATGGAGTATGAAATATCCAGAACCTCTTCTGCTGGGCACATGGAACACTAATCCCAAAACATGCACCAAAATAGGATTCTGTGGTCAATAAAATGGGAAATCCTGTATAGTTTTTCTTCTTTCTAGGTACCCACAATATTTTTTTATTAATAAGCCTCTTAGACAACCTTTAGGAAAGACATCTGTTTTTTCCCAAACTCACTAACCTTTCCCCATGATGAAATTTTTATTAATATCCTGCAGACTTGTGCTCCACAAAGCATGTGGAAAGGTTTTTTCAGAATGGTATAAGGTGGTGTCTGCCACAACAGTTCTTCTGCAAATGCAGCAGTGAACTTTGCATGACTTTTTCAAGGATGTTTAATTAAAGCCAAGGGCATGATTCCTAAAATGCAATTCAATGAAGATAATTATGGAAGGAAATAAACGAATATGGTTCAAGTAATTGGCCTTCTGGCAGTCCGATGAGATCCATAGTTCTCAGAGAGCCTTCAGGGATGGATGAGATGGGGAACCTTGGATAATCTCCCCTAAATGGCACTCCTTTCCTAGACTTTTTGAGTACTGAGTGGCCACCAGTTCAAGGTTAGACTCTCAGAGAGAAAACACAGGAACCATTATCTTACTTTAATAATTGAAGATAGGATCCATATGCTTTGGAAACAAGAAAAGCAAGTGGCAATGAGAAAAAAAAATGGCATAGATGATAGAGGCTTTGTTCATTCCCCCTTGCAATCACATCAGAATTGTGACAGAAACACGGAGCAAACAGCAAGCAAAGTCGCCTGGGATCAGATGAACAGAAGGACTATAACTAGGGAGAGAAATAAGAAATCATTCTGCAATGGTAGAAGGTAGGAGGGGGTGAAGACACGAGGTTGCCCGGTCCCAGGTGGCTGAGTGGGACAGAGGCTGTGGCAGCTACAGCTGGCAGCTGCAGATGCCTCTTAAGGGGCCTGTATCAGTGAGCAGACTTTCGCAGTGATAGGCTGATGGAGGAATGAGGGGGATGGCACCAGGGACTTATAAGGGGACACTGAGGCTCTCTCCCGAGCAGAAGTACTGGTAGTATCAGTTGTTCTTCTGTTGAGCCCTCCCCCATCCCAGTGTGTGGATACCGTGTAGCCATAGCTGAGATGTCAATGAACTAGATAACAGAGGTCGCTCCACCCAGAGGATTCCCTGAAACTCCTCCTCCTCCAACTCACAGCCCCACCCAAGCCACATCCAGGTGTGTCCTTGGTGAGTTCGGTGCTCCTCACTGAGCCAACTCCAAGACTCACACTGGTGGCAGCTGACTTTGGTTTCTGGCGTGGCCTCTTGAGGCAACTGTAAGCACAGCATCTGTGGATTGCTTGCTGACTCTTAACAGGTAGCCCTGGAGGGGCACAGGCTGTTGCTAAATGTGGCCTGCAGCTGAACCCCTCGCAGGACTGTGCCACTGGACACCTACTACACAAAGCCATGCTAATAAGACTGAAAGACTTAGAAACTTCAGTTTCTATGTATAAACAGACACAGAAAGGCACCCAAAATGGGAAGACAAAGAAGCAGAAACCATATGAGAGAGCAGAACAGAGATCCAGGAATAATGGAGTCAAGCAATCTAACAGATGCAGAATTCAAAACATTGGTTATAAAGATGCTCAATGAACTTAGAGGAAGAGCAGATTAACTCAGTGAGAACTTTAACAAAGAGATTTTAAAAAAAAACCATAAAAATGGAAATAGAAATTATGAAAGGGAACCAGTCAGAAATGAAGAACACATTATCTGAGATGAATATATTAAAGGGAATAAACAGAGTGGATAAAGAAGCGGATCAAACCACTGCTATAGAGAATGGGGAAGCTAAGGGCACTCAATCAGAACAGCAAGGAAAAAGAAGCCAAGACTATAATAGTAATTTAAGGAGCCTATGGGACACAATTACATGTAAAAATATCCATGTCATAGGGTTACCTGAAGGAAAACAAGAAGTTGAGGAGCTATTTGAAGAAATAATGATGGAAAACTTCCCTAACCTGGTGAAGGAAATAAAACCCCAGGAAGTTCAGAGAGTCCCAAAAGAGAGGAACACAAAGAGGCCCACATTAAGACACATCATAATTAAAATGCCAAAGGTGAAATACAAAGAAAGAATCTTAAAAGCAACAAGAAAAAAGCAGCTAGATATTTACAAAGGAGTACCCATAAGAATGGCAGCTAATTTCTCAAAAGAAACTATACAGGACAGAAGGGCTTGGCATAAAATATTCAACATGATGAAAACCCAGGATCTACAACCAAAAATACTTTATCTAGCAAAGCTGTCATTTAGAGATGAAAGACAGATAAAGAGCTTCCCAGACAAAATTAAGCTAAAGGAGTTTATCAACACCAAGCCAGTATTACAGGAAATGTTGGAGAGACTTCTTTAAGAAGAAAAAACACATATCAAAAACAGGAATAAAGAACGGTAATACCTGCGTTCCTGTCAACGAGTATCTCAAATGGAAAAGAATTAAGTGCTCCAACCAAAAGATAGGGTGGCTGAATGGATAAGAAAGCAAGACCCCTACATATGCTGCATACAAGAAACTCACTTCAAATTAAAAGACACACAGAGACTAAAAGGAGGAGGATAGGAAAAGATATTGCTTTGACGGATGTAGAGAATATTGCGCTGAATGAAATAAGTCAGATAAAGACAAATATCACATGATTTCACGAGCATGAGGAATCTAAAAAACAAAATAAACAAGAAGAAGAAAAAGGAAATAAACTCAAATATACAGAGAATATTTTGAGAGCTACTAGATGGTAGGGTGGTTGGGGGAATGGGGAAAAAGGGCAAAGGGATTAAGAAGTACAAATGGATAGTTACAAAATAGACATGGAAATATAAAGTGTAGTATAAGGAAAATAGTTACGATGCTGTAATAAATGTGTAAAGGAGAAGAGGGGTACTAGATTTAGTGGGGTGATCACTTTGTGAGTTATAAAAATTTCTAATCACTATGCTGTAAAACTGAAACTAATATATGATTGTATGCCAACTATAATTGAAAAAAACTCATTGAATTGTACAATGTAAATACAAGCAACTAATTGTCTATTATATTTCAATAAAGCTGGAAAAAAATAAATAAGTAAATAATAAAATAAAATGAAAAAGAAAAGAAAATGGCAGAGATGCCAACTGAATCAGAAAACTGATGATCTGATCAGTATTCCCACCTGAATGGAAGTCTCCATCCTCTTCAAGAACAGGAGGCATGAACTGACTTGCCTCAGGTCACACCTGAGTTAGTAAGATGACAAAGTCAGGTCCAATTTCCTGACTCTCCCTATTATGACCCTGTTCAGTGATTACTCATCCTACCAACTACCCAAAGATCTCAGCTTTTCTTGAATATTTTGAACTAAGTTATAGGATTATTATTTTAGTGTAACCAAAGGTTTTATTGTTTTGTCTTTATTACAGAGATGGAAATCTGAGACCACGGGCAATGGGGAACCAGAAAGGAAAGAGAAAGAAAAGAGGAAGCATGGAGGTGATGTGTACCCTCCTGAATCCTTGCTATTTGTACTTGAGACTTCATTTTTCCAGTACCCTAACTATAAAAATAGTGATGATTATGATGAGATGGTAGTGGCTGTGCTTTTACTGAGCATCTACTCTGCACTACATACCATGTCTTGTCTCAGGCATACTTTCTCAGACTCTCTTGCTGGTTGTTTCATTTTTTTGATTTTTAAACATTGGAGTGCCCCACACACCCCTTTTCTTCTCTATCCTCATTTACTCCCTTGATGACCTCATGTAGTCCCTAGACTTTTAAAAACTATCTACACACTGATGATTCTCAACATTATATCCTAGCCCCAGCATCTTCCCTGGGCCTAGCCCTCTCACACGCAACTGTCTACTCATTACCTGCACTTAGATGTTTAAGTCACCTGCAACTTAACATGACTAAAGCCAAATTCATGATTCCAGTACCACCACTCCCAATGAAACGTTCTCTACCAGCATGTTCTTCATTTCAATATATGACAACCTCATTTTATAAGTTGTCAGGACAAAATCTTGAGGTCATTCTTTGTCTCACTATTCACACATCTCACCCCAAATATCAGCAAATCTTATAGGTTCTACCTATAGAATATGTCAAGATCCTGACTATCACTTCTAGCACTACTGCCGTAATCCAAGCTATCATTATCTGTCACCTGAAGGTACAGAAGCCTCCCAACAAGTCTTCTTATTTTTCCACTTACAGTAAAAATCTACTTTCCACTAAGTGGCCAGAGTCATTCTTCTAAAATGTATGTTAAGCCATGTCTCTTCTCTGATCAAGGCCTCTGAAGGCTTTCCATGTCACTTAGAGTAAATAACCCTGTAAGGCCTGCATGATCTGACCACCTGCTACACACACACACACACTCACATACACACACACCTTTGAACTTGCTCTTTCTCACACATGGATATCTATATGCATATCTTCAAGTTTCTGTTGAAATATCACCTTTTCAAAGATGTGTTCCTTGACCACCCTGTAAGAAAGAATCACCGCCACATGCACACACTGTCACTACCCCCTTACCCTGCTTTATTTTTCTTCTTAGTGTTACTATCACCTGACACATTATATAATTTGTTGAGTGCTTCATCTCTCCACATTTGACTATAAACATCCTAAGAGGAGAGACTTTGTGTTTTATTCACTGCTTTACCTCCAGTACCTATAATACAACTTGGTGTGTGTATGTGTATATTATATATATAATATATGTACATTTTATGTATATATATACACATATATATGTATATATACACACACACATACACACACACACATATGTACACACACACACACACACACATTATTTGTCACATAAATAAGTGCAAGTATCATGATACAATTTTACAGATAAAAAATTGAGACCCTTAGCAGATGATAACCTGTCAAAGACCAGTGAGTGGTTAAGGCGGGGTCTGAACTCAAATTCCCCAGGCTCCCAACTTAGCAGCATCCACTACAGCCTTTCCTTGCCATCCCCCGGGAGTCACCATGTCCATCATGTTCACAAGAATAAGACATCCTCTTCTCACTGACCTCTTTTCTCCCACCTTCTCAGGGCCCTAGAAGCCAGTGTACAAGCAGGTGTAACAGTCAGAGGAGC
>NW_011888789.1:14115992-14121667 GCF_000151845.1 Pteropus vampyrus
AAGAATAAGACATCCTCTTCTCACTGACCTCTTTTCTCCCACCTTCTCAGGGCCCTAGAAGCCAGTGTACAAGCAGGTGTAACAGTCAGAGGAGCAGAGCTCAGGGAGTATGAGATTTTTACTTGTGCCACATATCCAGAACTCAACCAGCCTCTTCTGTCTCTTATAGTCAAGCTGTTGAAATGTCTACGTTTGGGCCTGCTCACCATGCATGCTGTTCAGGCGTCTGTATTAATTATAAGATATGGAAAAGAAAAGAAAATCTATCTCCATAATTGCAACCCAGCTGGGTTCCTTAGGACCTTTTCACCTCAGCAATGCGATCCCTGCTTTGTAGCACTGCAGTCCTGTCATTATGCCAAAGGTACCCCGTCCCTTCCGTTAGATCAGAATTCTGAGACATGCCATCCAACCAAGGCTTCAGGAGGCAGCCAGTGGGTTTTTCCTGGTTGAGCTGTACACCTAGGCCATCCCAACAGCAGGTCACACTGTCTTCACTGGGCTGCCCACCAGGATGGGGGCTGGGAGGAATGAGGGCGGGGGGTGGGGGGAGTGCGCATTAGGAGCACACACAAAGACAGCCTCAGGCTCTCTCCCTGTGGAACACCGACTTTCCCCCCAACTCTCCCCCAAGAGCCAAGCCCGCAGCTCTGCATGCTCAGACACTGCAGCCTCAAAGAACTCGAGCTGTTTCCCCTGTGCTCCGCCGCCTACCTGGCTCTTCCCTGAGGCCTCAGGGAGAAACTTCACCAGGAGAATATCAATCTATTGATATAGGTACCGACAGCCTTTCTGAACAGAATACCAAAGCGGCAAGCCTGCTCTCTGTCCCCCGCAGCGTAGCACCTTAACTGCTGCCCCCCTCCCTGATTCCCCTGACTTCGTTGACCTGAGCCACGAGCTGAGATTTAAGGTGTCAGGGTCTTTACTGAGCCTGAGCTGGAAGGTGTGGAGAGGGGGTGTGCAGGAGGCAGGCAAAAAGAAAAACAGAGAACGGGAGGAAAGGCAGAGATGCCTCCGGCAGTTGCAACTTACAAAACTTTATTTCTCCTCTTGCCTCTGACCATTCTGTATTCCAAAGGCACGTGGCCTGGGAGTCTTGTTCCTTTCCATTCCACAGACTGATCTTAACGCTTGCAGACAGGAAGACAGGCTGAGTTCCTCACTCACCACTATGGCTGCTGCTGTCACAGCATCTCTTTGATGTCCCTCCTTTCCTTAATCCACTTTCTACTTGTCACCCCACTGGTAACCCTATGAGTCTCACATGAGTCCCAATAATACTAAAAGTTGTCATGTATGGAGGGAGGTTTGAAGGGTAGTGAAGAGTAGAACCACAAAGTAGGGAAAACTGGGCTAAAGAAAGATAATCAGGTTTCTATACTGTGGGACTTCTGAGCCTTTAATATGAGTTTAGACTGTGAATTCCCAAGGGAAGAAAATCAAGTAGTAGTGTTCTTCAACTAATTTTATAAGACACTATGTTTTCAAGACAGTCAGCTATAGATGAAGAATTCAGAGACCTAGTTTGTGAAATGTTACTTTTGGCATAAAAATTGGCTCGAGGCCTAAGGAGGAACTGGGAAAAGTGGGCAATGCTGCATGTCTGGTGGGACAGAGAAACCCCCTTTCAAAGGAGCAAGAAACCTGGGCCTCACAGGACCCTGTCACCACAGCTCTGCCCTGGAGGGAGTTGTCACACTTTTTAAAAGAAAGGACAGGGAAGAAATAAAAGATGTAGACAGTCACGAAGATGCGTTTGAGGTGAGCACCCAGAGAGGACAGGGGGTGACGAGAGGAGGCGGGGGAGCTGGAGCCATGGCACGTCAGTTAGCTGCCTCCTGACATGAGCCCCGAGAGCTCCCCACTCCCCCTCCATGCCTCAGCCTTGGAAACAGAGAAGAGGGAGGAAATCTGAGGAGAGGTGGAGAAAATGCTAGACTGAAGGTTTCCTCCCAAAGTTCAGGTTTTGTTTTTAATTCCGTAAAGTGAGTATATAGCACTGAAGCATTTTCATGCATTTCAATGCATTTCAATCAGTATTTACTGAATGCCTATCATGGGGCACGCTCTGAGTCAGGGTCCGTGAGGAATAAAAGGGTGAAAAACAGTTGCCTCTTTCCTAGCAGCTTTAGTGGAGTGACAGGACCACACAGGCCAGCAATTAGAGAACAAAAAGACACTTTATCAGGAACAAGGAGGGAAAAGTGCCAACGTCAGTGCCAGCACAGTCAGGAGAGTGAGCGCTCTGTGCAGAGAGACGGGATGCAGAGAGCCTTGGGGGCCTGACATTTAAGCAGACGTCTGGAGGAGGTGGGCATTCCTGCAGTAGGATGGGTCAGAGAGGCACTGTCAGCAAGACCATCTGTCCAAAGCAAGATGGCAGGAGCTTGAGACACCTGTGGACATGCTGGGTAGACTTGGGCCTTGTGAGGAAGCTAGAGGGATGGTGGTGGCTAAGGTCACACTCCATACTTAGGCCTTGTAAGAAGGCCTTGTAAGAAGGCCTTGGAGACAGTGAGGCTACACCCCCTACTGGCAGTATGTGGTGATGGTCAGAAAGCCACCCACATGACCTTCATCACCTTCTCATCTGCCAAATGGGATTGTTACAGGCTGAATTGTGCCACCCCGCCCCCCCTCACCAAAAAAAAATTCATGTGTTGGTCTTAATCTCCAGTACCACAGAATGTGACTGTTTGGAGACAGGGCCTTTAAGGGGTGATTAAGTTACAATGTGGCCATTAAGTTTGGCCCTAATCCAATATGTATGATGTTCTTCTAAGAAGAGAAAATTTGGACACAGACAGGCACACAGGGAAGAGCATGTGGGACACAAGGAGAGAATGGCCATATCTAGGCCAAGGAGAGTTGCCTCAGGAAAAAAACCAACCCTGTCAGCACTGATCTAGGACATCTAGTCTCCAGAACTATGAGAAAATTAATTTCTGTTGTTTAAGCCACGCATCCTATAGTAATGTGACGGCAGCCTTAGCAAACTAATACAGGGAATAATGCCATCTTCCTGGCTTTCCCTGGTGGCACACTGCCAGTCTTCCTATTTCCTGGGTTCATATCCCTTCTCTCCATCAATTAGGCTTCTCTCTCCTCCAGTCTTATCGTCGAGAACAAATGAAACACTGAATGTGAACAAACTTTGACTGAACTTTATATAAACATCTTTCGAACAGTGATGTGGCACTTTGCTGGGCACTGGAGTTTGAAAAATGAGTAATGCCGAGTTCCCTTTCTCAAGGTGCTCATAAGGGAGTGTGGACAAAATTTGCACAAACTTAACAGGTGGGAACACTGTGGAACTGGGCGGGGGGCGGAGGGGAGGGCATGAAGAAGACTGTCCAAAAAGGAAGCACTTATGCTGAGCTTTGAAGGATTCATAGGAGTTGATCTGGGAGGGAGACAGAGTACTCTCCGTAGAAAAAAAGAGCATGTGCAAAATCTAGAGGCACGGAGTGTATTACATGTTCATGGAACAGTAAGACATCGGAGTGTCTGCATGGACTACATGGGGAGTGATGGGAGAGGGGCTGAGAAGCCTGGTGAGTGTTGTAGTCCAAGGCTCCCTGGGAAGAATTCTGGCCTTTATCAGAGTTAGTGAGGAGCCAAGGAAGGGTTCCAAGAAGGAGTCTAGTGGCAGCGTAGAGAGAGACCAAGGGAATGAACAGATCAGAAGTCTATTTCTGGATCCTTTGGGAGCCTGAAGATGTGGCTCCCACATGAAGATGAAGATATGGGTGTATAGCTTAGGAGAGGGACTAGCGTTGAGGCTAAGGGGTAGGAGTACGGTAGTACAGACAGCAAAAGGAGAAGGCCATTAGGGCTGGAAACCCAGCAGGGCCAAATATTTAACCCTTCTAAGGCCCCAGTTTACTCATTTGTAAATATGGAGAAAAAAGTGATTATCCCACATGCCATCATAAGAATGAAATAAATAAAATAGTCTATGAGAAGCTGTCATATGGCCTGGCAGGGACACTCAATAACATTGACTCTAACTGCTGTCACTAATCCCAGAGGAACAGGATGGAGGTCTGGTAACACAAATAAAGTAGAGTCTTGTCTAAAACAAGGAAAGACATCAAAACTCGTTGACCACATGTTTGCCTTGATTCCACATTTGTGGAACTATGGATTTAGCATTAATTCAATTATCCCTGAATGGGGACAGAATTGGTTCTAAAGCCAGGAGGAGAATGTGAAGCAGCCTCAGCCATGAGTATGGGGAAGCAGGAGAGGGAGCCAAGTAGGTTATTAGGATGGCAGGGCTGCCAAGGACAAACTCAGAGAAAGGGAATAGAGCAGAGGCTTTGGAAATGTTGACACTTGGGCTCAGGGAAGAAAGGAAAAGACAAGGAAGTCAATAGAGCTATCGGGAAAAGAAGAAAACTGAAAAAAATCACTTTCATGAAAACCAAGAGAGGAGAGAGTTTTAATAAGTAGTAAAAGCTTCGAAGCCTCCAGTGACAGAGAGAATGAGAACCAAACCAAGAAAGGTATGGAAACTGTAACTGGGGGTCCTTTGGTGCATGAGGAGTCCTTTTCTGTGGGGTAAGGAGACAGAAGGGAACTGCACAGGCTTGGACATACCACGGCCACTACAGAATTGAAGGCTGGGAGCACAGAGTGTGTTTTGAGGAAAGGTGGCTCAGGTTGGAAGCATTAAGGGATGGCTGAACTAAAGAAAGAATTACTCTGAGGAGACCTGAGCCTTTGTTTGTATTGGTGGAAAGGAGAAAAGTCCATGGCTTGGGAAGAAGAGAATCTAAATGGGAGCCTAGGCAAGGTCCCAAGGTAGAAAGAAAGGGATGAAATCTAATATTCCTAGGGGAAGAGCCCTTCTTCCTCTGCCTACTAGGAGAAAGAAGGAAAGTAGAAGCAGCCTTCATCTTCTGGATTCATTCAGGTGGGTTGGGTCATTTCCCCAGGAGGGCTAGGGGGGATGGGAGGCGGCTGAGACCTAAGGAGAATGAAAAAGGGTTAGCAAGGCTGCTACAGAAAAGGCAAAATGGACAGGAAGTATGGCAGGGGAGTAGAGAATTGAGACAGGCAAGGGAAAAAAGCTAATAAAAGGCACAGTAATGGGTGGACTACTGCTCTAGAAAAGTGAGTTTTAATCTCTCTGGGCGCCCTTTGTGAGACTGGGTAAAGCCTCCTCAGAATTTTCTCACCAAGGAACCAAGGAGTTAGGGTATTGATCCACTAGTTCCCTTCCCTCACTGGTTGAGGTTGTCACCTGGGGCTGTTAAGTTCCTTGTATTTAGGATATCCTCAATGCTCTTGTGGACAGAGACATTCCTCAGGCAGAAAAATGTAGAGCTTGAGGTGAGAAACTACAGTAGTCAAAATTCTAAGACAGTCCCCAAGATTTCCACCTCCTGATGCACACATCCTTGTCTAATCCCCTCTCCCTACATGTGACCTAGAATGTGAATATAATCAATATTACTTCTGTGATTAAGTTATATTATGTGGCAAAAGAGATTTTGCAATATACACTTAAGGTCCCTAATCAGTTGAATCTGCGTTCATCAAAAGGAAGATTATCCCAGCGGTGCTGACCTAATCAGGTGAGCCCTCGAAAAAGACAAGAAGCAATAGTACATGCTCTCCTGTTGGCATGAAAAAGCAAACTGTCATGTCGTGGAGAGGGCCACCTG
>NW_011888789.1:14122737-14125774 GCF_000151845.1 Pteropus vampyrus
CCCCTTTCCAGGGTATAGCACCTTCTGTCTACATATTCAGTACTGGCTGCTTAATATTGTGTCTTCCACCCAACTGGGAGACATGCCTCAGTCTGCTCTGTTTAGGCCTTTAATTCTTTCTCAATCATTAAAATCTTTTGTCACTGCAACAGGACTGTGACAGTGACCTACAGCTCATGAGACTGTAGCTTATTTTGTGTTAGTTGCTCTCTGCATTGGCATCTTTCTGACAACATTCTAGATAGCACCTAGGTTCTTGGTGAGAGCCAAACGACCCTCTGTTCTGATGAGAGATGCAGGGACCAATTGCTCCTTAGGATGAGTCCCATTCTCAGAGGTAGAGATTTGACAAAAGTTAGCAGAGGTGACATTTCCTGACTTTACCTCCATCCTCAGGGGCTACCCTACCTAGACACCCACATTCCTTGCTGACTGCAATGGGGTTGCAGCTGGAGACAACCTGGGGTAGACAGAACTTGGCAATCTGCTCTCTAGGGCTAGTTCGGTGAAGTTCTGCGAGCTTCTGCTACAGAGAACCAGAAATGAGAAATGCCAGAGGACACGTCCACACTATCTGATTGTCTGAGCTCCAGACAAGGCCTCCACTTTGTGTTTGGTGACATGTATTGTGGGTAGGAAGCTGGATTCTAGAGTCAAAGAGAATCAGCCTCAAATCCCAGCTCTACTGCTTACCAGTTATGTCACCTTGGGCACATTATTTAATTCAAGCCTGTCTCCTTGTGTGTAACGTGAAAATAAAGATCATCCTTATCTCCTAAGGTTGTTGTGAAAACTGAGATAATGTCTGCACAGCAGCTAGCACAGCACCTAACCTGTAAATGAAGCACGACACATGTTAGCCATCATTACCACAGACCTCTGAAGGCTTACATGGACAATATCAGAAACCTTCCAGCCCCAGCCAGTGAGAGCAGCTGCAAGCTACACTTCTGGCAGGTGGGGAGAGCTGAATCGATACCTGGTAATTCTATCCCTCTATTTCTGAGGTGATTGTAGTGGCTTCTACCTGACCTGCCTTCCTTCCTGCATCTGACCATGTGGTGCCATCAGGCAGTGCCACACAACAGTCATGGAGCTCACAGGGACTCTTTGACTTTCCAGGTTCTAACTTCTATATCGGTGACCTACCCCAGGACCAGAGAAATCCAGACTCCTGGCCGCCGGAGGCACAGGAAGTCAAGATGCCCAGTTTCATTGTGGCCAATGATGAAAGGCATGATGGCAACTTGGGCTTCTGAGCTTCCAGAGACAGTGGGACCTGTGATGAGTTGGAGAAGACACCTGCCACTTGTGTTACTAAATCTTTGGGAACCATGCTAGCTGCTTGACACCCTGTTGGTAGGATGACATGTGTCATGGTCAAAGTACTGACACCACAGAAATCAGCAGATATTACCAATCGAGGTTCCTCCCCCAGCACCTCCAAGAACTGGCCATCAAACATCTATCAACACACCACTGGGCAAGAACTTTCTCACTCTCACCCTTCCTCAGTTGCTTTTAACTATTTCCTCACACTACATATCACCTCCAGACGATCCAGCTAAATCTCAAGTCATCCTGAAATAAACTGCCAGAAACAGGCCGACGAGAAATCGCTTGAGATATGGAGAGAGTACTCTTTGTGAAGCAGCGTTTGAAGACTTTCCTTTCTCTCGTCTGTGTGTCATCCGGTATTTAGATAGAGTGGTCCCCCTTTTCCATGGTTTCACTTTCCTCGGGTTCAGTAACCCACCGTTGTCCAGGCTCCAAAAATACTAAATGGAAAATTCCAGAAATAAACAATTTATAAGTTTTATATTGTGTACTGTTCTGAGTAGCATGATGAAATCTTGTGCTGTCCCTCTCTGTTCCATGTAGGACATGAATCGCCCCTTTGTCCAGCGTCTCCAAGCTGTAGACACTCCCCACCTGTTAGTCATCTAGTAGCCGTCTTGGCATCAGATCAGCTGTCACAGTATCACAGTACTTATGTTCAGGTGACTTTTATCTTACCAAATGGCCCCAAAGCAGAAGAGCAGTGATGCTGGCAATTCACATATACCAAAAAAGAGCCATAAAGTGCTGCCTTTAAGTGAAAAGTTTGAAAGTTCTTGACCTAAAATCATCTGCAGAGATTGCTAAAATCTACAAAACTTCTATCTGTGAAATTGCCTAATTTATAAGTTAAACTTTATCATAGATATGTATATACAGGAAAAAACAGTACATCTAGGGTTTGGAACTATCTGCAGTTTCAGTCATCCACTGGGGGTGTTGGGCTGTGTCCCTGCGGATAAGAGGGGTACTACTGTGGAAGGACTGACTCATCACCACCATCGGTGGTGAAAGACCTCACCACTAGTTCTCTGAGGTGCAGGCGGTTCAAAGAGGAAACAGAACAGGGACTCACAGCTCCAGAAAATTGACCTCTAGGGGATCATGCAGGGTCTCAGGGACTCTGGGATACTCCTCAAAGCACAGAACAAAGGTCTCTATGGAGAGGCTTCATAAGGAAGGGCTGCGGGGCTTGTGGAAAAGGAAAGCTGACCGGTATCAGCAAGGATCAGTGAGCTCAGGCAAGGCCTCAGCCTTTCTGAGGCCTAAGTGCATTTCCCTTCGCAGGAGCTGTAAGAACACCAGAGCATCAGCCTCGAGGCTGAGAGAGAGGCAGCACATCCCCCACCCTCAGCACGAGGACAGTTGCAATTCTGTTACATCAGGAGCATCACTAAGTAGCAGCATTTCTAAGGATCCAGGAGCCCCAACCCTGAGAGCGGCATGGAGCCACCAATGGGTGTCCCACCCTGGCCTCCTTCCTCTCTTCCCCCAGCAGGACCCATTTCCCCCTGGAGCAGTAGATTTCTCCCTGAACTTTATCCTTAAGTGTATCTGGTGCACTCATTGCTACAGTATTTATGACTCACATCAATTTTTCATCCATGCCATCACTCAGCTTCTCAGGCGAGTTTGGAAACTTCCCTCTTTGAGTTCTCATTCTCCTTTTGGGGAGATGGAAGCTGGAGGAAAGCACCAG
>NW_011888789.1:14126306-14136188 GCF_000151845.1 Pteropus vampyrus
TACTTGCCAATATGTTCTTATCTCTGAGAAATACATTAATACATTAATTGTATTAATAATAACAATTGCTCCAATTTCTTGAGCACTTACTCTGTGCTTGAAACAGCAAAGTATTTTACAGGCATTATCATATTTACTTCTGAAGTAAGTACAATTATAATCACCATTTTACACATGAGGAAACTGAGACACAGAGGAGATGTGACTTGTCCAAGGACACGCATCTAATACGCAGTAGAGCAAACATTCAAATGCAGTAGTCTAGCCCAGGGCTCATACTCTTAAACATTCCCTCATTCCTGCCAGTGCTAGCAAACCTGCAGGCATTCTGCAGAAGGGCAGTCTGAAGTGTGGATCACAGCAATAGCCACCAACTGCTGGTGCAAACCAGCCCAGAAAAAGAGGGGAATCTTCAGGGAAATATGTGGAATGAGCACACACATGTATGTTTGCTCCCTCCTAAAACAGTAGCCGTATAATAGGAAAAGAATAACAAAGGAGTAAATCCACAAAGACAATGAGAAGACACTACTGCAGAAGAGAGATATCAGCAAAATTCCAGAAGCCTGAGAGTGGGTGGACAAGTGATACATTACCACTCAGGACAGACAAAGCTGAGCAGCTTATCAGATAACTGAAGGACTGCAGGATTCCCAGAATGAAGGTGTTGAGTCTGGGGAAGGTGAGGCAAGGAGAGAGACTGTCTGAAAGCTTTTATACAGAATAATCAGGCTGACAAATCTCCTCCCCTACCACGCCCAAGCAAGGAATGGCTCTTTTTCCTCATCTGTTCAAGTTGCCATAACAAATACCATAGACTAGGTGGCTTCAACAACAAACACTTATTTCTCACAGGTCTGGATGTGGTAAGTCTAAGATCAAGGTCCTGGCCAATTTGACTTCTGGTGAGAGCCCCCCTGCAGATAGCTGCCTTGCAGCTCTACCCTCTTATGGCAGGAGGGAGGAAGGGAGAGAAGAAAGCTTTCTGTTCTCTCTTCTTACCAAGGCACTAATCCCATCATAAGAGCTCTGCCTTATGACGTTATCTAAACCTAATTACCTCCCAAAGGCCTCTACATCCAACACCATTACATTTGGGATCAAGGCCTTAGCATACAGATTGGAGGCAGGGAGTAGGAACACAAACAGTCAAGTCCATAGCACTCCTCCATGCCCCTGTAGGATGGACTTCAGAAGGGTGCACTTGAGACACACTGGCATGCACAGGTGAGCTACAAAGCTGAAGAAAGGAACTAAATGATGTCTGTCTACAGAACAAAGGAAACTTCACCCCTGCTCCCTCCCAATAATCCATGCCCTTCTAGTTCCAGTCTCCTAATACCAGTAGCCAGATACATATCCCAAGGCAGAAGATGGGACAATATTCTCTCAAGAAACAGAATTCTCTATTAACAAGCAAAGAGCCTGGAGTAAATGTCCAGATGCATTTGAGAGTATCCCCATGACAAAGTCCACTTGAAGCCCCATCACTCAATAGTGAAGTGTGGTAATCAGTCCCCTGCCACAATCAGAGAGCGTCCCATCAATTCTTGAGTTCTTTATTCTGTAATATGAACAGATAGCAAAATAATAATAGATTTTTAAGGAAAACATTCAACATGAAGATCAAAACAATTTTTTTTTTAAATCAGGAAATAAGACAACATAGAGAACAAAAGAAAAGTTCCAAAGATCATCAGTATCTTTAGAGATATATAAAAAGATATTATATTCATGAAATGAGAACAGAACGCTCTAATACCAAAATGGGAATAATTAGAGAAAAAGAAATCTCTTTAAAATTAAAATTAAATTATGAACATTAAAATTTTTAAAAATCAATAGGAGATTCAGCGAAATCAAGGAACTGGCCCCAAAACTTTTAAAAAGAAGGAAAAGGAAAAAGAGGGCAAAAAAAATTTTTTTAATGTGCTGTAGATAAGCAGATACGAAAATTCAATGAGCGATTCAAAAGCTACAATACTTAATTAATAGAAGTTCTATAGAAAGAGAATAGAAAAAAAAATAGAGTGACAAAGACATAAGAGAAATAATATAGGAAAATTTCAATCTGAGCAGATTAACAGGGTCCATTCAATGAATGATGAAAGACCCACAGCAAGAAACTCTTATCATGAAATTTCACAATCAGGATTAAAATGATAAGAAACAAAAGGAAGAAAAGAAAGAAAAAAAGAAAGAGAGAGAGAAAGAGAGAGAGAGCGAGAGAAGGAAGGAAGGAAGGAAGGAGAAAGAGGAAGAAGAAAGAGAGAAGGGAGAGATGGAGGGGGAGAAAGGAAGTTTACATATAGTGTAAACTGAATGGCATTGGATTTCTCAAGAAAAATACCAGATGTTTGAAGGCCTTCAGAGTTCTAAGGGAAAAATAATGTTCTATGTTCAATCTAGAATTAAATATTTACCATCAACTAAATGCGAGGGTAATACAAGATATTTTCAGACATGAGAGCCCATGAAGGTTCTATCTCCTATGCATTATTTCCTACAAGCTACCAGAAGATGAACTTCAGCAATACATATATACATACATACATACATACATACATACATACATGTGCACATACGTATGCACATACAACTAAGAGTAAACCAAGAAAGAGGAAGACTGGATCCAGGAAGCTAGCAATACAGCAGAGAACCAGAGAAAAGCAACCCAAGATGACAGCCATGTGCCATGTCTAGGGAACAACAACAAAAAAAAACCAGAAAGCTTCAGGAGGAAGATATCCAGGAATGAAAGTAGAACCAATAAAAAAATAATTAAAAAGAAACTTGTGGTTCTGTTCTTCTAATCAAAGAAAGAAATAATTTTAAAGAAAAAAAGGTTGTGTGAGAGCAAAAATATAACTATAGTACAGTGCATGGCTAGCAGTGAACAATATTCGCATGAGCCTAATAACAACCCATTTCTAGTATATCCAAAATGTGTGATATAACTATATAGAGAAGATTGAAGGGATGTATATGCATGCAGGTAGAAGGAGTAAAAAAGCTAAATCCTCAACCAAGTTTATTCCCTCCTCCGGGCTCTTGCACTGGCAGTTCTCAATGCCTAGAACACTCTAATCCCAGATAGGACATGGCCCACTCCCTTATTTTATTCAAGTCTCTGCTTAAATGTCACTTCTTTTGTCCAAGGTATCTAAAATAATCCTCCCCCAACTGGTAGCATTCTTGCCATCTTACTCTGTCTGTTTTATTTTCCTTTATAACAGTTCCTAACCACATATAAAATCATATAGGATAATGCTCACTACATAATAGATACTTAATTGGTTAAATAAAATAATGAATAAATTACCATGACATGAAATCAACAGTTAATGTCCATCTTTGCTTGAGTTTCCCCAGAAGCGGGCCCTGAGACAAGGGTTAGTGCAAAAGCTCATCTGAAGCAGTTACCAAGTGGTTCGGGGGAGATGTAATAAAGAGTTACTGTTTAATGCAGGGATCTCCAACCCCCACAGGCTGTGGACTGGTACCAGTCTGTGGCCTGTTAGGAACTCGCTGCACAGCACGAGGTGAGCAGCAGGTATGAGTGAAGCTTCATCTGTATTTGCAGCCACTCCCCCAGCACTAGTCTCAGCTCCACCTCAGATCATCAGGCATTAGATTCTCCTAGGAGCACCGGTCCTTGGTGCTGAAAAGGTTGAGGACCGCTGGTTTAATGGGTATAGAGTTTCCCTTTGAGATGATGAAAAATCCTGGAGATGAGTAGTGTTGATGTTTACACAACAATATGAATGTACCTCTATTGAATTGTACACTTAAAACTAGTTAAAATGATACATTTTATGTTATATATATTTTACCACAATAAAAAAAAAGGCATGTGTATGTATGATACTTTTTTTTTAAGGTATTACTTGGGAGATCCAGAAAATACCGTAAAGGAATGAGGGGAAAGGATAGGGCTACCAATAAGGGTGCATAATCAACCAGAACCCAGTTGGGGTGACTAGATCTTAGTCCCGAGGAGAAACTCAGGAATGGTGAAGTGCATGCCTCAGAGTTAGTCCACAGGCAGGAGGGAGTAAGAGAATTTGCATAGCAATTCTCATCAGGTTGGGGGCTACTTCCAGGGGAATTCCTCAGCACGTCCAGCCTGCCCTGTGCACAGGCAGAGCAGCCTTTGCAGAGTCCTTAGGCAAAGAGATGCAGATATTGGCAACTAGAAAGAGACCAGCTGCACTGGAGTAAGGCCCAAGGGACATGGGTGAGACACTAACAGGTCTACGATAATGCCTAAAATTGATAATACACACAGGTTACTTAGAAACATGGAGTCAAATGCCACAAGACATAGCCAGAAGAGTTCGGAGGAAGCACAGGGCAGCAGGACTGAAGAATGAGAAGGAGATTGCTTTATTTTGTCATAAAGTCTTCTAATTGTTTAAAGTATTATTTCACTTTTAAATTATGTCCATGTCTTATTTTGAAAAAAAAAAAAAGATGAATTTTAAATGAGTATGAATATCACCAGGAAGTCATCCCACACTGATTTGGTTCTAATTTTCATGAGAAAATGTCATAAAATGATTAACCAGACCTGTGGAAAAGGAACTCCATGAATGCTAATTGAAGAGAACTGTCGCCAAACACCCTGGAAGCCAAGTCATCAGTCATATCCAATTCTGAAAAATGTTTGTTAAGCTCCTACTATGTGCCAGATACTGTGTCTCATGTTAGCAAGATGAAGAGGTAAGCCCCTTGTATTGGAGTTGCTCCAAAAGTCACATCTACCCAGAACTTCAGAAGGTGACCTTACTTGGACATAAGGTCTTTGCAGAGGTAATTAGTTGACACTAGGTCTTACTGGATTAAGGTGGTCCCTTGTTCCTGTGACCGGTATCCTCAGAAGAAGACCATGTGATGACACAGAGAGGAGAATGCCATGTGAAGATGTGAAGATGGAAGATGAGGTTGGATGGAGTAATGTTTCTATAAGCCAAGGAACACCAAGGATTGTCAACAGCCACCACAGCCCAGGAGAAAGGTGGGAACGACAGATACTTCCCTAGCGCCTACGCAGACAGCACCTCCCTGCCAACACCTTGATTTCACACTCCCAACCTCCAGAACTGTGAGAGAATAAATTTCTGTTGTTTTAAGCCACCAGTTTGTGGTAATTTGTTACAGCAGCCCCAGGAAGCTAATACAACCCTCTTCTCCGAAGTTTGTGGTCTGGGGAGGTACCTAAGCCTGAGGAGGTATGTCTTTCACCCTCCTTTTCCTCCTTCCTGCTGGTGTGAATGTGAATCTAATGACTGAGCTGAAATCGCTGTCTTGACCATGAAAGGAAGCTGTATGTTAAGGGAGGTGGGTCAACTAGGTAGAAGCCCCTGGCAGCCATGCCAGCCAAGGACTGCTGATTTATATGTAACCTGGAAATACACGGTTTATACGACTGTCATTTTGGACTTCTTGTCACTTGCTGCTGAATCTAATTCTAATTCACATTGCGAGACAGATTCACAAATGAAAATATACAACTCAGTGTGGTAAATAATATGATAGAGACAAGCTATGGTTGGGGAACAAAGGAAAGAATGATTAACTTGCTCTGAGGAGATGGGGGAATGATTAACTTGCTCTGCACGGTAAAAACAATGGCAGCTGGATTTGAGAACAGGAGGAGTTTGCCAGGCAGCCAGCATATGGGATGGCAGGTAAGCCTGTCAGAGAAACATAGATGATGGAGCGGAAGGACATGGAACCACCTGTGGTCCTGCATGAGCGAAGTACATGGTGCAAGGCAGACAATGACAAGCCTGAAGAGGGAGATACAGGCAGGGGGATGAAAAATTTAGGGTGCCATTCTTGGGTGTTCGCACCTTCTCACATCACAAAGAAGAGTCATTGATAAGTGTTCCATAGAGGAGCAATATTATCAGGTTAACATTTTAGAAAGATCACTTCGGCTAAGGTGGGAATGGCTTGGAAGAAACAAGAGGAGAGTCAAAGGGACCAGGCAGAAGGCCATTGCAGTGGCTGTTTAATTCAATGATGACAAAGTCAACATGAGTGCAGAGACACTGGGGACAGGAAGAAACAACTTTAAAATACAATTTAGGTGGCTAAACTGGCTGTGGCATATGAGAGAATATGGGATCCAGGAGGAACCCCCTTTGCTGGCTTAGAGCATGAGCAGGTAATCATTACCTGGGACAAGGAGCACATGGGGAGGAGCAGGTGTGTGGACGTGAGTGATGAAATGCTAATGATTGATTCGGCTCCAGTTCATCCTTCTGAATTCTCAGAACCACAGTCTCCATTTCCAGAGGGCTCCCTGGTCGGACACCGGTCAGAGGGTGACGAGACATGAGAGAAGGATGCACCCTTCCCATGTGGCTCGCTTCCCATCAGGACCACCCAGCAAGGGTTCTGTACCCTGGCCATAGCAATAGATGCAAATGTTTTCCCACCTCCTAGAACCAGCCTGATGTAGTCCCTTCAGAAAGAGCAGCACCAGCAGTCGGTGCCCCTCCTCGGAGGCCTGAGTCCCAGCTCTGTGGATTCAGCACCAAACTCCTGTGCCCTCTATGCATGGTCCAAATCTCAGCATCACGAGCCCTCCTCAGAGCTTCTGGGTTCTCTAAACCCCACCCTCTTCCTTTGCTCACCTGTCCTTAGTGGTGGCAACTGTTTCCTGTAGTCACCTTAGCTTCCTCTGTTTCTTCAGTTTTCTAATGCCTTTTCACCAAGTTCCTATATTAATTCACTCTAATAAATACTGGGTCCTCCTGACTGATATTGTTGTTGGCACCCAGAGTGGTCTCAGGAAACAGACCCCCACCCCCTCCACACCCTCTTTACCACCCCCCCACCCTTGCCAAAGATGAGATTCTTGAGTTGTTTCAGCCAGCTCTATGGGTCTCTTGTGAAGCAGCCTGGTGGAGCTGTCTGGGAAGTGGTGATTAGTCTGGAGTTAGGAAGGGAATGTTTGTGCACCCTCAGCATGTGGTTCACAGTTAATCCCTCAGGGAGTATGGTAAGTCAGAAGAAAGGGTTGAAGATGGAATCCTACAGAGCCCCCAACGTTTAGAATGCAGACAGAAGAAGAACTTGGGAACGGGAGCAGAATAAAACACGATGATCTGAATGAGGAGAAAAATCGGTGAAGTGCAATGTTTCCTCCCCAAGAGAGGAAAGTTTTGAGAGAAAGTGGCCCCTGTACAAAAGCCAAGACTATGACTAAAAAGCAAACAGTAGACTGTGGTAGCCATGCATGACCTCACTGAGGGTCCTTCCAACAGAGCGGGGGACACAAGGGCGATGGGAGAAATTTGAGGAGCGAATGGAAAATGAGACAAGACAGACAGAATATTAGCTAGAGGGCCAGAGGGGAGTGTTTCTATTTTTACCCGCGGGTGACTTGAGCTCCTTCACAAGCTGTGGGAAAGAGCCAACAGAAAGTGAAGCTGACCTGCAGGAGGCAGATGGAAAAGAATGAAGTGAACTGAAAGATAAGCCTGTAGCAGCCGGCAGGTAACTTCCTCTCAGGCTACTCACACACTCAACAGAGATTTTGGAGTTTCTAAGATGTGCCAAGCACTGTTCTAGATAATAGGAATAGCCGTAAATAAAAGAGATAAAAATCATAGCCTGGAAGCCAGGAGGCAAAAGGGGCTTTGGATGTGAAATCTAAAGCAAAACCTCATCAAGTTTCTGGAGAAGCAGGGCAGTAGGTTTAGGAAGCTGACTCTTGCTTTATCTATTTTTTTTTCCCTGTCAGGCTATTTTCTGAGTAAGATAAGGAAACGACTTCTACCTTGTGACAGGATGGATGCACCCCAAGTCAAGAATGTTTAATTCACCATGGGTCAAACACTTTAGAAAGAGAAGCACAGACAGTAACTTGCTCCAAATCTCCTTGATATGGCCTTGGGCTCCACAGCCCATGGGGATGGTTTTGACCCTTTTTTGTTTTTTGGGTTTTTTTTTTTTTTTGACTTTATGATGCATGGCAGTTTTCTTTCACACTGGATGCTGTCGCTGCAATCACAACTGATTACTATAATTACAAAGATGACACACCAAACACGGTGTAAAGGAAGGCAACGACTAAAGCATGGATCCAAAACTGCAAAGGACCTTGGAAGAGTGTCACACAGCGCTGCACTGTTGGGTAGGTGAGGTTATATTATTAGAACAGTCCCTCACTGGTCACCATAGTTCCAAGCCCTCTCCCTTCCAATCCATTCGCTAAACATGCCATTTCTCATTTAAAACCCTTGGCATACAAACATCTGATCCTTAAATACTTGATCCTTGCCCACCTCTCCAGCAGCCTCTCTTAGCGAGCTCCTCTAAAACTCTGCATCCCGGCCACATGTAATGACCTGCCATGCCCTGAATGTGTCACGGTCTCTTGTGAGTATGGTGATCTTTCTTTGGCTGAAACACTTTTTTGCCCCTCTTTAGCCAGCTTCTACTAAACCTTTAAAACTAAACCCAAGCATCACCTCTCCTAATAATCATCATAATAAAATCTATTACTAATTGCCCTCTGCTTTATGCTGTGCGCTCTGCAAACAGTATCTTTAACACTGGCAACAACCTTACATGACAGATACTAAAGCAGGGCCAAATGAAGCTTCATCCCTCACCACTCAGGAAAAATCTAGCAAATAAAGCACCGATTCCTGCATAAAAATCACTTGGGGACTTATTAAAATACAGATTCCTGGACCCCGGACATATCTACAAGTTCACTGATTAATTTGGGCATGGGCCTCTAATTATTTGCCAATGCAGGAAGTTAGGAAACTTAACTCATGGCCAGAAGGGTAGTGAGAGTTGTCAGCATTATGAAGCCAGCATTATTCATTCATATAAAATAAAATCAGAGCTACAATTTTACCAATTATAAATAAACCTTATATATAAGAAATACCCACTTCCTTATTCTCTTTAAATCTGATTTTAAGTCCTCATCTTTCCAGGATGGCAAGAAAGGGCCTCTCTATTTTACCCCCACCCCCACCCCACCCCTAGCATCAGTTCAGAGAGCTCAGCTTCAGGATATGCCTGGAAACAGTGCAAGAGTCACCAGTGCCCACTCATTCAAGGTCAGTGCTGACAACCACATTGCCTACAGTTGCAGTGGACTGTTGCAGATCTGAAGTTTGGCTCTCGCACACTGACCTTGGGGCACAGGAATCTTTGCTGAGGCTGAGAACCCCCAGTCCTCTGAGACAATGGTCCATCTTCAGTAAGCTGCCGCAGTTGGAAGTGCTTTCTCTTCCTAGCAGGTTCTCCAACCATCTCCCCTTCCCCAGTCTCTGGAAATCTATTCTTCCTCTCTTCCCTTTATCGAAAGCTATCCTTTAGCTCCCTTCCTCTCACCATGTCTCTCTCTCATCCATGGCAACTAATATAATCTATGCAGTGATCTCAGGCCTTAGAGAAAACAAAAGCCTGAAACAAAAATCATAGGCAGTATACTGAGTGCAGAGTTCACCCTTCCCTCCCTTCTCTGGAGAGCTGTCAGTCACTGAGACCAGAGCCCATGGTAGTGCAATAGTTGATGGGTAGAAAAGAAAAAATGTGGACTGCCTGACAACACCAGCAGCCACAGACCTTGTGAGACTGGGGGGAAAAAACCCTGAAAATTTATAATTTCTTTAGATAAGGATGACAGAGTCCAAGATAAAAGAAGAGGAGGAGAAATTAAAGGGAAAGAGTTCTAGAAAGATAAAAAGATGGAGGAATCCATATTATACAAAGAATGCCCACAGACTAAAGAAAAAAAAAAAATCAAGAAAAAAATTGGACAAAATACTTAAATACTTGATGAAAGAGACATAAATAGCCAATAAAGATAAGAAAAGATGCTGGAGAGATGCAAATTAAAACCAC
>NW_011888789.1:14136779-14148844 GCF_000151845.1 Pteropus vampyrus
ATCTTGTTAATATTCTATGTGATGAAATGAGAAATATACCTGAAAAACTTCAGCTGCATGTTGAAGTATGAAGTTTGTCTTCAGAAAAAAGCCATTGCATAGCTGTTGGAGTTGAGAGCTAAACTAGCTACTTATTTCATGGGACAGCATTTTTTTATTAGTTCGTTCTTTTCGTTCCTTAGATTCCACATATAAGTGAAATCATGTGGTATTTATCTTTCTCTGTGTGACTTATTTCATTCAGCATAATAACCTCTAGTCCCATCCATGACGTTACAAATGGTAGGATTTCATCTTTTTTAATGGCTGAGTAATATTCCATTCTATAATTTCTTTATCCAATCGTCTATTGACGGGCATTTAGGTTGCTTCCATATCTTGGCTATTGTAAATTGTGCTGCCACGAATATAGGGGTGCAGAGACCTTTATGAATTATTGTTTTGGTTTTCTTTGGATAAATTCCCAGAAGTGCAATTGCTGGGTCAAAAGGTATAACCAATTTTAATTTTTTTAGAAAACTCCAATAGGACAGCATTTTTACTTGAAATAATTACTGACAGAAAAACCTGGTTATTCAGACTTGAATGTTTGGAAGACTTTTTCGCAAAAATGAATGAAGTGAGTCTTTCACTTTAGGGACAATTAATATTATTTGTTGCTAATGATAAAATTCAACTTTTCATATAAAAGTTGGAATATTGAAGAACCTGTATCCACTATTATAAGCTTGACAACTTCCCAGTACATAAAGGCTTTTTAATGAAATCAATGTAATATTAATGAAAGTGATCTCCTTTTATTGTATAATGAAATGTATGACTATAGTATCTGCATAACTCAGTGAACTGATATCCAAATGACTAATGAATGATATTGCAAAATTAGATACTTAAAAGATCCACCTTTGTAAAGTGTGAGACAGACCAGTAAATTTTAATATGAAAGATTAAAAAGAGATCATTGATATGGTTTCTGATTCCATATTGCAACTAGCCTTTAAAAAATCACCGCTCATCAAGTTATGGTATAATATCAGAGAAGAACTGCTAAAATATCACCACTTTTTCCAACTACATATCTGAGTGAGGCCCAATTTTCTTCACATACTTCAACCAAAACAACAACTAATAATAGATCATAGAAGCAGATATGAGGATCCAGGTATCTTCTATTAAAGAGATTTTTTAAATGTAAAACAATGCCACTTTTCATTAATTTTTTTATAGTTTTGAAAATATAATTATTTTCACAAAAATATATATTATTTATATCAACATGTAATGGGTTTATTTTTATTAAGATTTTACTTTTTAGAACAGTTTTTGGTTCACAGCAAAATTGAGGAAAAGGTATAGTGATTATATAGACAAACAAAACTCATGAAAAGCTAAGTCAACTTTGAAAATGAAGAGTAAAGTAGAAAGAACTTGCCCGACCAAATATATGATAAAACCACAGTAACGAAAACAGCATGGCACATGGAAGAACAAACACAGTTCAAAGGAAGAGAAAAAAGAGCTAAGATAGAGCCCTGTGGATATATGGGAATTTTATAGCCCCACTAATTAAACTAGAGCAGACAGTTAATATAAAGTGTTAGGGAAATTGGCAGGCTAGATTAAGAAAAATAGAAATAGGTCTTTACCTAACCCACCATTTCAAGATAGACTTCAGATGAATTAAATACTTATATGTGGAAGATAAAACTAGAATGGAAGTAGATAATAACAGGAGAAAATACATTTATGACTAAGGGCTAGAAAAAAAACTTAAGCAAAATCTAAAAGGCATTAGGTAAAAAATTAATGGTTTTAATAACATAGAAACTAAAGAGTTTTGCAGGATGAAAGTTAACTGACGAATAGCAAAACGGAAAGAGATATTTACAGTGTCTAAAACTGATAAGAGACTAATAATGAAAATCGTTAAGGAACTTCCATATATCTAAAAATCAACAAAAGAAAGTCAGAAGCCTCAAAAGAAAGTGATCAACCACCACAAACGGTCACAAAAGGGCAATCCTGAAAGTGAAACAAGCTCATGTAGAGATGCTCACATCGATCAGTGATTAGAAAAATGCAAATTAAACAACGAGACTCTAGCACTTAACATTGACCAACTTGGCAAAAATTAGGAAGCTGAATAATGCCAGGGGGTTTCAAGGCTATGGGAGCCTTGTGCGGTGCTGGTGAATGTGTAGACAGGCGAAGCCATTCTAAGGACCGTTCTGGAAGTGCTTAGATTAATACTCAAATACTCTATGGCCCAGCAACTCTGCTCCTGGTTATAAATCACATAGAAATCTTCAAAGGTATCCACAAGAGGCTGTTTATTGAAGCATTGATTGTGGGTGGAGGGTTGGAGCCAATCTAAGTGTCTATTTCTGGAGGAAGAATGGAATAAACATGTTGGCTACACATGATGTAATATTCTGCAGCAGATAGAAGGAACACATCAGAAGTACACAGACCAACAGGAAGAGATGTTACAAACTGTATTAAAAAAAATAAAGAACACTCGATTTGATTTATGTACATTAAAATATTGCACACAATATGATATTCTACAACACAAACCAAAATTAATGAATATATATCAAGTACATTTGAAAGATCTCCTGAGAGAGGGAAGGAGAAGGGAATGAGAATAAAAGGAATAAATAATAAAGCATAGTGACAAGATAGGGACAATACAGGAATAAATAATAAGATGCCCTGAAATGAGAAGCAAGAGTGGAAATCATGGCACGGCTGCCTGGGGCACTTCCTGGGTGCCTGACCAAGAGGTCTCACCCGCTGAGATGTGGTAAGAAGGCAGGGGAGGGAGCTCCAACTCTCCACCATTGTCCTACTCTTCGATGAAGAGCTGCTTAAACTTTCACAGGAACAGTGTATATTTGGATGAGAAAAAGGGTGAAGATACCACGTCTTAATCAGGATTCCCTAGAGAAGCAGAACCAGCAGTTGGTTGCGGGGAGAGGAGAGAAAGAGAGTGAGAGACAGAGAGAGATGTATTTCATCTACATATATGGAGAGAAAGAGACACATTCAAGAAATGTCTTGGCTCATACTGTTGTTAGAACTGACAAGTTTGAAATCCATAGGGCAGGCCAGCAGGCTGCAAACTCTCAGAAAGGAGTTGATGCTGCAGTTTTGAGGTAGAATTTCTTCTTTCTCAGGGAAACTTCGCTTTTGCTTTTAAGGCCTTCCGACTGATTGCACTAGGCCACCTACATTATCAAGAATAATCCCCTTTATTTAAAGTCAACTGATTGTAGATGCTAACTCTGTCTGTAAAATCCCTTCACAACAACATCTAGATTAGCATTTCATTGAATAGCCAGGTACTACAGACTAGATGCTCTGAGACGTAAGGCGAACCAGCACAGATGGTGTCCAGACCACATGGGAACAGACCTTGGCAACAGATTCACTATGGACAATTGGGAGCCCGGCGATATCTACCCAGGGAGATACCACCCAGAGAGAACACTGATATCACCCCTTCTCCCTTCTTTTCTACCATTGCCTCTCCTCATTCCCAGCACAGCTAAAGCTATGCCCTATCAAACAGGTTGTAGTATTATCATCTACATTTTACAAATGAGGACATGTTCTGGGAGGTAATTTATATAACTTGCTCGAGGCTACTCACTAGTGCTGGTGTGTCATCTCAAGTCAGTCCAATTCCTTCCACACCAGTAATCCTGCTTTCAACACAATACAACTTCCTAAGCCTCTTCCTCCAATCATATTTTCTGCCTCTCACTTGAGCTCTCGTAATTAGTTCTGGGATAGCTCTTGCCTCTCCATGTGGTGTCTGTTTAATTGCCTGTCTTCCCCACCCCAAACCAAACTCCCAGCCCACCCTGTGTGTTTGCTGCCCCACGGTCTAGCACACATGTGGCAGAAGAAACGACAGTGCCCAGCAGTCCCCTTTTCCAGGAAAGACTGAGATATAAAGAAGTGGGGGACCTCAGTGTTCACATTTCTACAAGGATCCTAATTCTCTGGCCACAGCTGAGAGTAGACCCCTGAGTTTGTTAGATCGTCTCATGAAAATTTAAAACCTGAGCAAACAGAGGGACCCAGCAGTGACAGTGAAGAGGAGTCTGCTTAATGGAAGGGCCTGAAGAGCAGATCTACAAATCCTGCTGCTTAAGGTGTCCAAAGCTGACCCACACTGCCTTCTCAAGGCTTAGTCATAAGCACTATCCCAAATTCATTAGGGTAAAGGTTAAACTGATAAAGCGCCCCAGTATGCAGTGGTTCAAACAGAAAAGACGTTTATTCCTTGTAAAGGAATTGTCTGTCCACTAGGGCAGCTCAGCTCCACACAGCTATTTACTGGCCCTGACTGCCAGCAGCTCTGCCATCTTCAGCACTACGTGCCTCCCAAAGCCACTCCAGGCAAAGCTATTCCAGCCGGAGGGAGGAGGGAAAGAGGTGCAGGAGTGGAGCTTCGAGGTCTTAGTGGCCAGGCCTAGAAGTGGCACATGAATCTCCCACTCATGCTCACCAGCAGGAACTTGCACGTATGGTGACACCTCATTGGCAGGCTGGGGCTGGGGACATCTGTGGCTAAGCAGCCAACTCCCGCTTTGACCCTGTTACTGTGGAAGAAGGCAAGAACAGCTTTGGTGGACACCAGCAGCCTCCAACTCTTAGAAATTTCTAATAACTCTCCTTCCCTGCCACCAAACTGTCAGAATCTGTTTCCACTGCTTACATTCACAGGAAATTTTGTTGACACAACAGGTGCCCTATATTTCTGGTGAGAGAAAGGTTCATTGATTGATCCTTTGAAATGTACATGCAGGGGTCAGGGTGCTGTGGGAGACCAACGGAGACTAATCTTGATCCATCTAAGGTCAGAAAAGGACAGAGATCTCTAGGTCTCATCCAACGGAGGTTTGGAACTCAGGGGTTGGTGAGAGTCTGTCCTACAAAAGAGGGCCACTAGTGGAGATCTAGATGCAGGCAGAAAAGCAGATGCCCACTAGGCAGAAGGAAACCCAGCACCAAAGCCTCATCAAACTAGCCCAGTCCCACATATAAAGTAGGCAGTGTGGAACTGGGGCGCATTTAGAGGTTGTGCTGTTTACACACAGACCCCACAGAAGTGACCAGGTAGAGCTAAGGTCTTGGCTTAGGGGCCATCTCCTCCAAAAAAGGTCCAAATGGGTTCCAGAGAGTGTTAAAGGGCCTGAGCACAAATGGACATCACTGTCCCCCAGGCCAGCCCAAAGTCCTAGAGAGAGAGAGACCTCCAAATGCTTTCACAATCACTGTATTAGCCATCAATGCTTCCATTTCTGAACTATGACTGAGCTCTCCCAAGTCTAGAGGGACCCAGAACACAGCCGGCCTGAATGGGTTCAGGGACACATGCAAACTGGCCGCACACCTGGAGAAGGGGGTGCTACTTGGGAGTGCCACCTCCTCCTGCCCCTCACCAGCTCCCTCTTGAAAGGAGCTCCAGTTGGCTCCTGTCTGTAACAAAGGAGGTAGTCAAGGTCATACAAGACGAGCAGGAGAATTTCCTCAGGTCACATACAAGAAAATGAGAAGGAAAAAGAAAAGGTCCACGTAGCTAAAGGACAGTGTGTCCCTGTATGTCAGTGAGGGGACACTGAAAGATGTTTTATACCAATCATATAGGTATGCATTGCATTTAATCATTTATCTATGCTTGCGCATACATTATCTCGTTTGCTCCTCAAAGTAACACTGTGAAATAAGCCAGGCCAGTGGTTTTATTCCATTGTCCAAATAGGAAAAGTGAGGCTTTCTTATATTATCTTCCTATATTTCATATTTTGGTTTTTGAGTTCTGGTGACCTTGCCTTTAGAAATAAGAATAATAATAGTTCACATTGTGAGCACTAGTTACAGACCAGGCCTTCTGCCTTTACGAGCACTATCACATGTGAGTTTCAGAGCATCTAAGAGAGAGGTACTAGTATTATTCCCATTTGGCAGATGAGAAAAGGGGTTCTCAACCCCTGGGAGGAAGGTTTTACACAACACGTGATGTAAAATCCATACTTCACAGCATAAAATCTTAAGGCTGGTAGTTTCAGGGGCCACCCAATTCTTTCGCCTGCCTCCAGCCAGAAACTAGTTGTAGGGATTCAAGGAGATGATTTGACCACCTACGTTGGCCACTCTCACAAGGACTACTATAGATTCTAAATCTTAATTGCAAGAACCTTTCTTTTTCATAAAGATGCAACTGTTAAAGAATGGAAAATCCCCCCCCAAATTAATCTATAACAAGAGTCTCCAGAATGGCCTGAACCTAGTTCTCCCCATTTATACTGAGCATCTTAGGGACCCTGTGCACACTTTGCATTAGTAAGAATTCTGCAATTCTAAATTTAAACTTAAAGTCAGACGAATCTGGATTAATAGTTCACCTTATGGGGTGCTCTCTCCTGGCTGCCAGCAATCTCACTAGTGGGCCCTATTTGTTTGTTTCAGCTATGGCAGGATTGCCAAATTCCAGGTGTATTTCCTGGGTTTCAGGTCACATGTCCGAGAATTCTCAAAGCTGTGAGTGGATCGAGAGCAAACATCAGTGTAACACAATCAATTTCACTTAAAAGAAATCCAGGTCTCAAGAGGAGACAATCCCTCAGGAGCACCTCTTTAAAATAAATCCCCAGTCTGAATGGATATAAGACCAGATTAGATCACTGTATAGTACCCAAATCAGAAAAGCATTTTCTGCCTTGGACAGGGAATAAGAAATCTCCCAAAGATAGTAAGTTTTCATAAGAAACTGTATGTTTACTTGGTCTTGACAGTCACTAGTTTCATATGACAATTTTCAATTAGACCCTATCACACACACTCCCCTCTGCTCTATCCCCCACCCCAAACGACCAGGGTTTGTGTGACACTGATGACTAGGATCAGTGACTGATCTCTGGGCTTTCTCATCCTGCCTGCCTCCCGCCCTGCCTTTTCTGCCTGCTTGCTGGGATCCTCCTCCCTCACACGAGTTGTAAAATCTAATTGTTCTTTCTCAAATGTCTATATTGCTTTTCCATATGACTTGTTAATAGTACTCAGAAGAATTTTGGTGGCAAAAAACAAAACTCTAATTTTTAAAATGCTATTATCAGGGTTGTAACACCGTCAACAGTTGCTATTAAAGACACCCTAACTATCTATTGTATTTCAAGTTTTGCTATTTATGGCTGATACAGAAAAGATGCAGTTTTGGTCGGGAGTCAAGGATAATTCTTTGCGCCAAACCCATTCTCTGTCCCCTGAAAGGCCCACAGTGAGGACAGTAAATGCGTTGTGTGGAGAAGATTGTGGCAGCTGGGTAATGTGCTTGAGAAATTTTGCTGAAAATTTTAGTACAATGGAGAAGAAACGTTTTGTTTTTGCCAGTGTTCAAATTTGGCAGAACGTACAGGCTGAAGCTTAAAGTTTATGCAGATGTCATGTAAAATAAATTTGCAAACACGTTACCCATTTTTTAACAATCAGCTGAACATCTCACTTTTGATGATGCCAAACACACAAGCCCAATATAACACTATCATTAAGTTTTTCCTTAAAACTTGCAATTGAAAAATAAAAAAATTTAGTCTTAGAGACAGCAGTGGCCTTCAGTTTAATTTAATATGGGGCCTGGGTTTTCTTCTCATTCCATCCACTGATCTCCTATGAGAAATGCTGGAACAGAACAAAGAAGAGATGGCAGAGCAGAGAGGGAAGAAAACTGAATTACAACATGTATGCAGTTTCCTGTAACATATCTGACCTTACAGATACTTGGAGACTTTGCGATTTAATGGAAAGCTGTAAATGCTTTTAAAGAGAAGAAATCTTTTTGCATCATTATTGATTACTTTGAAAATAATGGTTGATACATTTAGAATCAATATATTGAGTTTTATCCAAGCAGGTTACCGGTGGACATCTTTTGCTTACACCATATTGATAACAGAAGGCAAGATGTCAGTCAAGAGGCCCGAACTAAGGTTAAAAGGCCCGCATTTAGGTCCCAGCTCTGCCGCTCACAATCCATGCAACCTTGAAGAAATTTATTTCCTTCTCTTGAACTCATTCTCCCTGTACAGGACTGCAAGGCTAGGCTACCTATAGTTTATAACGTCTTATAAGGTCTTATAAACCATAGATAGCCTAGCCTTGCAATCCTGTACAGGGAGAACGAGTTGTTAGTAATGTTAGGTTTGGGGTGCACACTGTAGTGGACATTGTTGGTGGTCCACCCGATCCCTCTGGACCCCCATACTGCCTTTGTGCGCCCACCTCCTCGCAGACGTGGGCTCTAACACCAACAACCTGCACCGCGACTCAGCAAGGCCCGCCAGCGAGCGACTCAGTCAGTCCACACACACAGACAAAGAAAGGAACTAACAGAGAACACACAACTAACTGACGAACAAACAAACGAACGAACGAACCCTGACTCAGAAAAAACAAACACCAGTAATTCCTGCCAGAGCTCCCTGCAGGGCAGCTGAGTCGGCCCCTCGCCTGGTTTCTTACCTGTGCCATCTCGCTCACTCTCCCATTACCCAGAAACTCCAGTTGCTCCTAGAAGCATTTCCTTGATCTGCTTCTGGGAAACCTGACTTAAAATGCACATCCAATAGGCATAGCAAAATTAATAATACTAACAGTAGTCGTAAAAAAGCTTTCTGTGTCTGAGGTGCTACATCACTGAAAATCAAAGAGGTTTGCTCCTGAAATAAATAGACACACAGAATCGCAGCATATAAGAGTCTCTGAATCTCCATGACAGGTAGATGAGAGAACGTTCTTATGATTGATCTCCTTCAGTTTAAAACTCTTTCACTTTCCAAGTGAAGAAGCATCTGTGTGTCCTGGGTTTGGTAATCCAACAAGTGGAGGTGGGCGGTGTGAAATAGTTCATTGGGAATCAAGTCAAATATTGACAGAGGGCAAAAACCACAGAAGAAGAAAGCGCTCAAAGCCAGCGTTCAGTGCCAGTCAAGTGAAGGAGGGGAGGTCTCCAGGAAGCAGAGTGTTATCCCATTTCTCCGCCAAACACGCTTTCCCTCCTTTACAGCCTGCCCTGCCCTCCTTTCTCCTTCCCCTCATCCTGGCTCCTTCCTTCCCTCCTAGGCAAGTGTGAGCCACCGTGCGTGAAAAACCCAATCGAGGCCCGGAGACATGAAGAAGAAGAACCAATTCACGGGTTTTATGGTCCAGGCAGGACCAGAAGGATGTGCAATGATGTATTGTCAGTTTTCAAAGTCTGACAATTAATTATAAGCAAAGAGTCTCATAGTTATATCCGGGGAGGTTAGACATTTCCTCTTACAGAGGAGGATCTTGAGGTACCTCATGAAAAATGCCAGGAGAAGAGAGAGGAGCATTCCAGCAACATGAAACAGCAGGGGCTACCCAGACAGGATGCCCTATGGCCACATGTGTAAGGATGGGGAGACGAGGGGGAGGGAAGAGATCAGGTAAACCAGGAGAGGGAAGCCGCAGAGGAATCAGCGAGGAGGGCCTTTGATTCACAGGAAGAGGTTTGAACTTTATCCTGCAGGCAGTGAGCAGGGATGGATGGAACTGCCCTTCAAATACCTCCAAGGTCACTCATCTGCCTCTGCGTCCCTCGGCATACAAATCCAGAGGAATTTTTTCTCCTTCCCAAGACTCCCTTTTCTTGCCCCACCGACGGTGCCAAAGGCAGAGGTTGCTAATTTAAACTGCCATTAAGCTCTGCTGCAGAGCCCTGAAGTAGCTTAATGAATAGGAGCGAGATAACCTGTTCTTCACAAAAGGAAGAATTAAGAACTCATTTATATCAGTGACAGGGTAGAAAGAAAACAGCAATCTTACTCCAGCCAGATCACAGAGATATCATCCCCTGCTTTATGGAGTCTTAATTAGATCTCCTCGGTCCTCTTGTTTTTATTTCATGTTTGCCTTTGTAAAAAATAAAAGAATAGCCATCATCTCACACCACTGGAGTGCATATTTTATGGAAAGAATGCAGATGATGAGGCTCTGTGCCCTAACGACTCACAGGGGTTGAGGAGTGAAGGAAAGGCAGAATTTGTTATGCCCACGGCATGTGAATAATTACTTTTCCTAATGAACTCTCATTCTAAAATCACCACAAACTACCTGCACGGGATGCTTCACCTGCTACGCAAATCTGAACCAAGGTGGTTTCCTGGGTGAGGGGCAGATGGGTTAGAGCAAAGGGCAGACAGAAGTCGGAACCACAGTAAGCTGTGTGGTAAGAGATTCCCCATGGGTCTTTTTTTATATGTGTTGGTGTTTTTCTTCTTGAAGTGAAAATGTGGACAACTCAGTAAATCAGGAGAGAGGCACCAAGAAGGGAGCGTTCTGGAGAAGGTAGGGGCGATGCCAAGGGCAGATGCCAAGGTCAAGAGGCCTGGGTCCTGGTCTCAGATCTGCTGTTAATTAGCTGTGTGATGTTGGGCGAGTACTTTCATCTCACTGAGTTTCTGTTTACTTGTCAGTAAAATGCAGTAAAATTGGATCCAGGGGCCTGCAGGGTCTCATCCAATCTCAATAAGCTTCAAGCCTGTGAAGAAAGGATGATATCCCAGAGGTCCAGCTATAGGCCGGGAGAGAGGTCTAACAAAGGGAGGACAGAACGACATGCATTTCCTCTGAGGGTCACCACTGGCTTCAGGTCAAAAGATATTTCACTTTAGACTCTCAAAGTCACATAAGCCAGTCTAGATCAGCGTTCTCTAGATGACTCCCAGGAGCCCCACCCAACACTCACATTGGTTTTATGCCAGGGAGTCTGAATAGTCGCCTCAGCTGACTTAGAACAAGTTTGGCCGAATTCTTTTCCTCATCAAACCTCCCCAGAAAAGGACAATTGCATTTTTTCCTCTTGAACAATTCTGCTCTCCCCTCTGGCATTCTTCTCAACTGGATCCCTATCCCTCTTCTCTGTCTCCATGTATGTGGTTATGGCAAGGTCGATCGGAGCTTGAGTCCAGCTCAAGCAGAAGACAGAGACAGCAATTGGGGTGAGTGACCAGGCAGGAGTCAGAAACACAGAAGTCATGATCTGGGGCATCCAGCAAAGAGAAAGGAAAGTCAGGAACACAGAGATAACAATCAAGTTGTCAAGTCAGAGTCACTAGCTTCGAGAAGGGGATGGCAAACTACAGCCCATGGGCCAAACCAGTCTGTTGCTTATTTTGTAGATAAAATTTCACTGGGACAC
Organism: Pteropus vampyrus; assembly: GCF_000151845.1. Classification (NCBI taxonomy): domain Eukaryota; kingdom Metazoa; phylum Chordata; class Mammalia; order Chiroptera; family Pteropodidae; genus Pteropus; species Pteropus vampyrus. The sequence continues at coordinate 14,148,013 of NW_011888789.1, forward strand.
AGCCACGCCCATGCATTTATGTACTATCTATGGCCGCTTTTGCACTAAGACAACAGAACTGAGTCATTGCAGCAGAGACCATACACAAAGTCTAAATTATTTACTTTCTGGCACTTTATACCAAAAGCTTGACAATGTCTGGCTCTGAGCATGTGCTCAGATTGCTCCCCTGCTTCTGCATGAATAGCTGGCACTCTAGGTCTCCCTCCTTGCCCTCCACGCAAAGCTTCCCTGAGGAGGCTGACAATCTACTCAGAGCAAGTCCCATGCAAATCGGCTGCACCGGGCTCATCTCCACCACCTGTGATAACAGGAAGGTCTCCACTCTCTTCTGGGTCCACGTGGAGACCAGGAAGATGGTGACAAAGGAGGAAACAACCAGAACCCTTGAGGGGAAGGACTGCCAGTGAAGCTCTTCCTTCCCCTGGGGACAAACGCATCTCACTTACTTGGGAGAGCTGACCCCTCCTCCTGCTCCCCATCACCCCCATCATGCCCACAGTTTCCCAGGCCCCACCAGAAAGACTCTTACACATTCACATTCTGAAATACAACACACAAGTCCCAGTCCTGAGCACCCCGTAAGACAAAGCTTTTGTCAGCTCCTCGTCTTGTTTGATCAACACAGGGCTCTAAATCAATGAGGAGATCACACCGATCCACCTGCCACCGAATCATCACTGAGCACCCACTCCGCCAGGCATGGCACTCTGCCCATGGGAAAGAGCAAAAAGCAGAGCTGTCCGCTGCCCCCCAGCCTGCTGCTCACAGTCCCTGTCTGCAGTCTCCTCAGCAAGGTGGGGTTCCAGAAATCCCTGTTCCCAGGCCACAC
>NW_011888789.1:14149204-14161564 GCF_000151845.1 Pteropus vampyrus
CCGCTGTTTCCCAGGCCCCACCAGAAAGACTCTTACACGTTCACGTTCTGAAATACAACACACAAGTCCCAGTCCTGAGCACCCCGTAAGACAAAGCTTTTGTCAGCTCCTCGTCTTGTTTGATCAACACGGGGATCTAAATCAATGAGGAGATCACACCGATCCACCTGCCACCGAATCATCACTGAGCGCCCACTCCGCCAGGCATGGCACTCTGCCCGTGGGAAAGAGCAAAAAGCACAGCTGTCCGCTGCCCCCCAGCCTGCTGCTCACAGTCCCTGTCTGCAGTCTCCTCAGCAAGGTGGGGTTCCAGAAATCCCTGTTCCCAGGCCACACATTATTTACAATTTATAATTTATACCTAGCCTGTTCACAAAAGATGTAAAAGTGGAGATAGATACAGAATCAGCTGCAAAGATGATGATATTCAATGTCAAGTTGTATCAAATGCGAGCGAGGAGCAGCCTCAGGTTCTGGCCACTATTCCTACTGATTGAGAAGACCATCAGCTTACCGTGAGGTTTCCCCTGATGGAGCAGAGCGATCAAGCAGAAGCACCAATGGAATAAGCACGTGGGTGGGAACAGAGCAAAGAGGTGGAGGGGGCGGGGAGAGACAGATGCTATTTGTTAGGTGGTGGGAATATAATCAGCATGGGGGATATTGTTGTGAAGCCTGAGCGATGTGTGTTGCAGAAATAAGAGCCTGATGAGAGGCCCTTAGTCCTCCCCAGGAAGGTGTGAGTTGTGAGGTGATTTCTGGGTCCACACGGATTCATTCAGGGAGATGAGGGTTTGCACCGTAAAGGTGTGAGAGGAGTTCCCTCTGTTAGGGAGCTCCCTACCTTCTCACCAGGCTCTGACTGACTCTTATGGGATTTGTCTTTGATGAAAATAGAGGAAGTCACTAAAGTAGCTGTTTTGGCTCTCAAACCTCTGTCGGAATCTGGCAAGGCCCCTTCCCCTTCAGTCGCCTTCAGAGAGCATGACAAAAGCAGGAGCTAGAAGAGTTTCTCTGAAGCTCTGTTTTGATGAGAGGCCAATCAGTCATATCATTACAGATATCCGTACAGCACCAAAAAGAAATAGGTGAAATGGGTCTAATGTAATCATTTATTCTAGACACAGGTAATTGCAAAGAGATTCTACTAATTTTAATAACAGATTGACATCATCTCTCACTAAGCAAAGGTTGTCCAACCATTCGACAGAGTTAAACCTGTGGCTCAGGAGAGAGGGCCCTTTTCCTCCCACAGCTTGGGCCCCACGGGAGAAATTCGTGACCCTGGATTCAAGGTATGTGTTTCAATATGGAGATAGACTTGGCCTCAGAGCAGCCTTCCCACGCGTCCACACACACTGGTCCTTCTGCCCGACGGTCCGCTCCAGGCACCCACCTTCCCGCCCACACCATGCCTGGTACGTGGTGCCCACTCAGCCTTCACTCACAACTCAGACGGCAGCTCTGTGCCGTCTTCCTGGCCACCCACAGATAGAGGGAGTGGCGCCCTCCTCTGGGCTGGAGCTCCCTTTCCCAGTCTCCCTTAGGCAGCTCTGACTCCCCCAGCAGACACGGAGTGCCTCAAGGACAGGGCTGTGTCATAGTCACGTCTCCAACTGGAGTAGTAGGCAGTAAGAAATAAAAGATTTTAAAACCAGCTGGCAAATGCCTCACGCATCTGCTGTAACAGGGCAGGGGGTCCTGACAGGGAAGGCCTCCTGAAGAGCAGATGGCTGAAAGAGATGCTAGAGGTTGAAGTCCCAGGCAGGGAGCCCACAGTACAGAAACAAGGAATGGTGTGGTCTCAGAAATTGCTTTCCCCCGGGAATACTGGTCTGCTGCCTTGTCCTCTCCTGCCTCCCACGCCCTTGCTCCTTACCTTTCTCTACACCCACAGCCAGCTCATTCATTCCTAACCACTTTGTCAAGAATCCTAACAGCAGTTCTAACTCATAAAATCACCACCTGTCAGAGCTAGAAGGGGTCTTGAGATCATGTGGGCTGGGGCTTCACGCCGATTTTTTACAGGGCCTTAGGGATAGGGCGGAGATGCCCCAAGCCGCCTATTTGCATGGTTTCGGGGACTGTCTGGATAGGCAGGGCTCGGGGCCATCCCAACCCTCCCCCTTGTTATTTAAAAAAGTTTTGCTTTTAATTTGATCTGTTATAACTATAAATGTGGCTCCCACGTGAAATATGTTTTTGAAAAAAAAAAATGATTCTGCCAGTAAAACAAGAGTGAAGACCTTGAAGGCTAGAAAAGGAAGGTGATCTGTCGAAGCTTATAAGATTAGTAAATATGGCAGATTGCGAACTAAAATTAGGCTTTTCGACTCCGCACTGCCACCACCCCTCTTGCCTTCGCCCGGCCTCCAGTGGCAACCATAGCTGTTTCCAAACCCAGCTGTGCTTCAGGGCTCAGGTCCAACCTTATCTTTTTGAATTTACTAAGCTAATACCCAGAGACTTCAAAAGATGGTGACAGTTGCTGTTCGCATGTTTAGGAGGAGCCTGCTCTGTACGAACGATTCCTCCCAGTCTACCACGTGCCCATTTAACCTCGCTGCTGCTCAGGTCCCTCCAGAAGTTCTCAACTGTGCAGCCAGCCCACAGTCTGGGAGAGAATGAACTCATGAACTGGCCAGGGCCAGTGTGGAATTGAGGACCTGTGTGAGTCAGAGGCCCGCAGGTCACCAGCTCCAAAAACATGTTCTCCCACCTACCCTTTGCCATCGTCTTCTAACATGACACAGAGCCCCTGGCAGCACAGTCCACCAGCGCATCCATCACAACTGCCCAGGCCCAATCTTGGCTGTAACTAGCTCTTTCCAAGAAGGGAACCAGTGTCCATGAGGTGGGACAGGGCGAGCTCCTGGTTGGTTTAAACATCCAAAGGATATGAGAGAAGGAAACTGGAGGGTCGTGACAAACAAAATGGAGGTGTAGTCTGAAACCTGGCATCGAGTGTCTACAGTATTGTGATTCTGTAGGAATTTAGTTTAATAGATGCCAGACCCAGCCAATTACTAGGAATGTAGCGAGCAAGGTTTCAGACTTCTATTTAGAAATAATAACTACTGTGAATAGATAAGCCAAGCCCAACAACATTATGAAATAGACAATATTATTACTCTATTTTACATATAAAGAAATTGAGCCCTAAAAAAAGATTAAGCAATATGTACAAGGTCATACAAATGGATTCAAACCCAGGTGATTTGCCTCAAGAGCTCACAGAAGGGACCACCAAACTGCCACAGTATAATCACCTGTTGAATAAAAGGATCTTTCTAAAGTCAGGTATGGGGGAGGGTGGCAAGCTATTAGATCAGAGTTTAGATCCAGAGACTTGTAATGGGTACCATTCTATAAAACTCCTTCAAAAACCACTCGATCATCCCATATATAATTATTTACCATCTACTATCCATTGTCAGGTGCTATTCTAGAAACTGGATATGCAGTGAGGAGCACACCTGCCATGGTCTGTGCATTCATGGAGAAATCCTGAAAGTCCGTCTACACCTCACGCCAGCAATATCTTCGCAGAACAGACCTCCAGCAATGACAGGTGTCATTTGCACACTTAGTCCTGACCCTCGCCTCATGATTTCATTTTGCTCCCTACATCCACACTTCCCTGAATCCTCCTGAACTCTGAACCACCTTCTGGACTCAGTTTTCTGTTTAGTCTCCTGTCACCTGCTAGTCCCAAGGTTCTGCACCAATTTCCTGACCTAACCAGTTACCAGGGGCAAACACACAGCCTGGAACAGCCCATCCTGGACTCTCAGCCAGTTGGAAGTGATCTTGAATGTCTGCCACCAGTAGGACACTCTCACACACTGGGAGGCCAATGAAGAAAGGCTGGAGGTGTGGGATCCCCAGAGAGCCACGAGACAGCATGTGGGACTGAGCTGTTAATAACTGACCGGCTTATATCCATTCATTCATTCAACAACAAATATTTACTGAATGGCGACTATGAGCCAGGTACTGTTCTAGGCACTTGAAATACGTCACTAAATAAAATAGACAAAGATCACTGCCTTACAGAGCTTCAATCTAGTGGGAAGAAAAAAGTAAACAATAAATAAAATAAGTACGTACATATATGAATAAATAACGATAGGTGTTATGGAAAAATAAAAAATAGAGCAGAATAATGGAAGTAGGGGGTGCCCACAGGGTAGGGAGCCAGGGCCCAGTACTAATGGAGTGGTCAGGGTAGACCTAATGAAAAGATGAAAATGAAGCAAAAATTTGAAGAAGGTGAAGAGGTAGCTAACTAAGAAAATATTTGGAAGAAGATTATTCCAAGAGAGAACAAAATGAGCAGCAGCCATCAGCCAGGAGGGTGCCTGGCATGTTTGAGGTGGAACAAGCAGGGATATGGTACAGAGGGTTTGGGGGCGCTTCCTTCTAGTTGCTTCAATTTTCTCAGTGAAATAGGATGGGAGAGAAGTTTAAGGATCAGAGGAGAGAGGGAAAAGTTTCTTAGATGTGTAATTAAGTAGGAGAGTGACTCGACTAGGCAAATACAGCATGCATATGCCTGAAGATGCAAAGATGCATTGAGGTTCCATGGTTGTGAATGGCAAGTGGGACCGGGTCTTGGTGGTGTCTATTTTTCTCCAGCCACATTTAACAGTCTGAGTGGGAACAAGCTGAGGCTGGACTTTCCTAGGCTTACTGGGCTTACAGGGAACAGACTTCCAGTCTCTACTGTCAGGAGCTGTGGGGGCCAAACAAGACCGATGCCGAAAACGTGAACATGCCTCACCTCTAAAACCCCCGTTACTCGTTCTCCTAGGTTGAGCCTGTAAAAGCAACAGATTTGGAATCCAAGAAACTGCAGATCCTCAAATAATGTCTTTCCATTCAATGTCATTTCTTTATAATGTCGATGAGATGCTACAGTAACTTAACCCTTGTTTATGCCAATTAGCCTATAGTAAAACTGGCTTCATTGTATGTCCTTTTGCTTAAAATCGCAGAACCTATCAATGATGTTAAATGAGAACATACTGTACTTTTAAATCCTTAGAGTATCTTGAAGAGGTGACATTATATTTATATTATGATGAATAATATGAAATAATATGACAGGTCTATGGAAGCAATATTTGGCCAGGCTCCTTGGTTTGTACATCAGCTGTGGGCAGCTGGCACCTGCCCGACCAAGAGTTCAATCCCCAACCTGGTCGATGATCCTCTCTGTCTATGTAGAGCTGCTGGTGTTCCTGGCCCTGCCAGGGGCTTCTGGGCAAGCACCACCTCTAAGGTGCCTCTTCCCCTACTCGCATAATTGACCATAAGTCATTTAGGTGAGCCTCCAGTCTGAGAGGGTCTCTGTGGCCTTTTGCATACACAGCTCAGAGTCCCAGGAGTAGAACCACCCCTTCAGCCAAGGAATAATGGATTGTGATCAGGTGATCAGGTGCTGAGGGCCAAGAAAATGAGAGGGAGAGGGGACAGGCAGCAGGACAGAGGGAACTCTGTCATCTTCCTTGTTAAGTTTTCAGCTATCTGTGAACTCATCATCTTTACGTAAGATTTCAAACCAGTATTGTGAAAAACTAAATAAATTGACTTAGGCCTCAAAAAATAAGACACTAATGAAAGAAAAATGTCTAGCATAGAGTATATGCCCACCAAACTACTCCCCATCATAAAAGTTTCCGATTCATTTCTCGTTTCTTTGCATTTTCTATTTTCTTTTAGGCTGAAAGTAAAGGATCAGAGGAGAGACTTCAGTATCTCCTTAGTTCTTTATTTCTTCTCAAATATGGTACTTCTATATTTTTGTTGGGAATTCATTTCTAATTCATCCATAAATTTAAAAAAAAAAAAAAAAGGCAGCCCAAAGAACAACAGTGTCAAGATTTGGCAGACCGTCTTGATGAATATGAGCTTGTGACCATGTGAGTTGGGGAAGGCCGTAGGGACATCGAATCCATGCAGACCCCTGTAACAGCATCATTTTACCAACACAGAAGGATAGAAAAGCCATTCTCAACTTTCTGAATGACTTGAAACTAATCAATATTGAAATATTAACTATGTCACAGTGAAAGAAACATTTGCATGAAAAGCTTTTCCTTTGTGTCTGTCTATCCAGTTGTTTCTTTCATGGCTCCCTTCCACATCTTCCCCAGAATTCTAACATTATTTTTGCCTGATCTGTAATAACGATCCATTGAAAGGGTTAAAGATTTATTTGTTTTAGTTTCTGTTTTCTAAATAGAGAAGGCAATAAATATCACCAAGAATGTATCCTGAGCATACAGTCTCTCTGATGCATTAACAAAAATAATCTATATAAAGTATATTTGTCAAGGAATATAATTCCGTCAAGCCACGCCTCTGAGTAGGTAATGGGCAATGACCAGTAAAGAGCTCCTTTTCCAGGCAAAACCTGCCACCCTGTGGTATAAGGTGAAACTGCAGCTGCCTATTATTTTTTAAAAAAAAAAAAAGCCCACATCGATTTGCAGACTTTCACCACAAAGGGATATTATGAGCCAAAACGCAAAAGTCAAAATATAGCTAAAAACCCCTCTAGACAGTGACCAGCGAAAAGCCAATCCCATCCCATTTTCATTCGGCTTAGACCACGAAGGGAATATCTAGAACAAGAAGTGGTTTGGGTTTAAAAATCAAGCCCTTGGCTCCAATACCCTTCGCCCTAGACAGAGCCAGGCCTGTTGAAGAAAGAACCATAGGCCTTAAGAGGAAGGGAAGTTACAGCTCACCTGGTTCATTCTCTCTCTCTTTTTAAATCAAAAAGTAGAGGGGAAGTAACAGGATGATGGAGATTTCTCACTTTAGAGCTATGTCCTTATAACTACATTTATGTGACACAAGAACATCAAGCGAATCTTGACAAGAGTGTTGGTGAGGTGATTATTTTTCATAAACTTTGCCCTCAAACACACGTAAATATTCCTCCCATCGCAGCTTTCCTCACTAATCCACAAGGCGAAACCTCGGACCCTCCCTTTCCCAGGACATACACTCCCATTAAGCCAGGAGGGAGGGATTGTTGTGGGTTTTTTTAATTTTCAATATTATTTTTTTTATTTCGAATCTACAAAAAATTTTTTAAAACAGAACAATGAAACCAGTATGTCTTTCCCTTAAATTCACTGTTTTATTGGGATTTGTTTATCCTTTGTATATTTCTTCTTTGGAAAAATAAGCAAAAACATATAAACATACATATTTTAATTTCCCCACACTTCTTACACAGAAGTTAACAGAGTAAATCTCTTTTGTATTTTGCTTTTTTTCCTTTAATATATTCTGAAAATGTCTCAATGTCAGTTCCCGGAAATCTTCCTCAGCTGTGTCTGGTGGTAAGAGTGCTCTGTTATGTGAATATACCACAGTTCATTCAACCAGTCTCTCGCGGATAGACTTTAGCTTATTTCCAATATTTTGCCATTACGATTACATATAATAAATAACTTTCTATGTATATTGTTTTAAATTTGCGAAGATATATTTTCAGGGAAATTCCTAGAAGTGGGATTGATGATTAAATGGTAAATGCATATGTCGTTTTTTGTTTGCTTTTTCCCAATTCTCCATACATAGGGACCATCCCATTCTGCACGCTCCCCAGCACCTTATGAGGCACTGGTTCCCCCATAGCCTTGTCAACAATGTGCCGTTAAGCCTTTGAATTTTTGCCAAATCAATAGGTGAGAAATGATACCTTAATGTGATTTTAATTTACATTCTTCTTTTCACAGTGAAGTTGAACATCTTTTATAAGATTAGGAGTCATATGTGTTTTTCTGTGAACTGTTCATTCATTATTTGCTCATTTTTCTATCAGATTTCTGGTCTTTTACCCCCTCTCAATTTCTAAGCATTCTTAAGGGGATTGGTTCAGTATCTGTAAAATATATTGTAAATATTTTCTCCTAATTTGTTATGGCATTTTTTGACATTAAAAGGGTTTTTTTGTTTTTTTGGTTTTTTTGGAATTACATGTAATCCCACTTGTCAATCTTTTTTACTGCATATGAATTGGCTATTTTCCATACATTATTATAATAATAGTAGAGGTGTTGAACATCTTTCTTGCCTTGTTCCTGACCTTTTGGAAAAGCCTCTAGTGTTTTACCAGTAATATGCTATTTTAGGCCCAAAGTGTAGTGGTACACCTTGTAATGTAATGCTAGACAGAGAGAGAGAGAGAGAAAGGTGATAGATAGATGATAGATAGATAGATAGATAGATAGATAGATAGATAGATAGACAGACAGACATGATAGGTATAGATAGATATCATGTTAAAGCAATTATTTTATTCTGTGTTTTTATAAGGAACAGCTATGGGATTGTGTTACAATCTATAACTCTGCATGGACATAAACAGGAATGTCCTATTTTAATTCATATGCTCATTTATATTAATAAGTTTCACAATATTAAACCATTTTTTTCATTCTTAAAATATATCTCACTTGGTCATAATGTTTTCCTTTAACATGATATTAAATCCTGTTTGAGGGGGTGGCTCCATAGAGTAGTGGTTAGCATGTCTGCTTTACACACAGAAGGTCCTGGGTTCGTGCCCCAGGTGGAGCCACGGACCATACCCGGGTGTGCCCGGCCCTGTTGTGTTGGGCCCTGGGTGTGTGCTGTGAGAATGTGTGGGAGGAGACACCCCGCCTTCAGAGATCCAGTTCTTAAAAGGGAGACAGCAACATCCCTAGGTCAGGGGTGGAAGTCGAGGAGAGGTGGAAGGGAATTAAAGAGGGGAAAACTAAGAAAATAAAAATAAATCCTGTTTGCTACTATTAGGCTTTTGCCTAGAAATTCATAAGTGAGAATAGTCTGCATTTTCCTCTTTTCGTGATATCTTTAGCACATTTAGTATTATAATATTGTGATATAATATACTGTGATAACATTGTAGTATTATAATATATTATATTGCTTCATAAAAATAATTTGAAATAATCTTTTTTAAATATTGAAAAAAATTGTTATAATATTTGTCTTTACAGGTTCGATAGACATCACCTTTGAAATCGTCCAGGCTTGGTGAGTTTTTAATGGAGTAGTTATTTGATGACTTTCTGTACCTCTTTAATGGAAATTAGTCTGTTTAAAAATCTATAAGTCAATTTTGGTAAACTATATTTTCCTAGGGAATTATCCTTTTCATCTAGGTTTTCAAATTTATTTGCATAAAGTGATGTATTAATCTTTTAGTGATATTGTAATATAATATTTAAAATACATATTTGCTTTCATCCCACATTCTAAGAAGAGAGCTTCTAAAATTCTTGTAATTTCCTGTGTAACAGGAGTGATAGGAGTATCTCTTGTTATAATATTTGCTCTTGTTCTCCAGTTCTTGACACAAGAGCTTTGAAGACACCTGGAATCTCCTGAGTAAGATGAGTGTCTTGCATGCTCATTTGATGACTGGTGGCAAGGTACCCCTCAACAGCTCTAGGATGGGGGATGGTTGCCAGAAAGACCTAGTCATAATTAGAGAGTTGGCACTTTCAGCTCCACCTCTCAAATTCTAAGGATGGGAGAGGGACTGGAGATTGAGTTCAATCACCAATAGCCAATAATCTAATCAATCAGGTCTATGTAATGAAGCCCCACAAAAACCCCTAAATGGCAGGGTTTAGAGAGCTTTTGGATTGGTAAAAGCATTGAAATACCAACAGGATGGCACACCTGGAGAAAACATGGAAGCTCCACCCACATGCCATGCCCACCCACACCTTGCCTTATGCGTCTCTTCCATCTGGCTGTCCCTAAGTTACGTTCTTTATAATGAGCCAGTAAGCATAGGTCATGTGTTTTCCTGAATTTCATGTCATTTCAGCAAATTATCAAACCTGAGGAACGGGGTCATAAAAACCGCTGAATTTATAGCCAGTCAGTCAGGAGGCCCAGGACTAATGACTGGCGCCTGAAATGGGGGGCAGTCTTGTGAGATTCAGCCCTTAACCCTGTGGGGTCTGCACTAACTGCTGGTACTTAGAGTCAGAACAGAATCAAATTGGACACCCAGTTGGTCAGAAGTGTCGGGAATAAAAAATAGCTCTTAATTCTTATAATTTCCTCCGTTTCAATAGTTATTGCCCTCTCTCATTTCTTATTTTGTATATTTATGCATCCTCTTTTTTTTTCTGATTAGGCTAACTGGTGGGTTAAATATGCAAAGATATAGTATTTTAATTTATTCATTTTTTTCTACTATTTTTCCACTTTCTACCATATTAATTTCTGCTTTAATCTTTATTATTTCTTCTTTCTGCTTATTTTTGGTTTACTTTGTTATTTGTTTTTTTAGCTTTTTGAGCTAGGAACTTAATTCATTTAATTTTAACATTTCATTTATATTGACACAAACATGTAAGATGCTGTATATGCCTCTGATTGCTACTTTAATTGTATTTCGTTAATTCTGATAGTGTTTTCACTACAACTTTTTATTTAAATAAAATTGAAATATAACATACTAGTTTCAGCTATAATATAATGATTCAATAGTTGTATATATTGTGAAATGATCATCGTAAGTCTAGCTGATCTCCATTATCACACATAGTTACAAGTTCTTTTCTTATGATAAGAACTTTTAAGATACATTCTCTCAGCGACTTTCGAATATACGACATAGTATTATTAACTATAGTCATGGTACTGTATATTACATTCCAGGACTTACTTTATAACTGGAAGTTTATGCCTTTTGACTCCCTTCACCCATTTCACCCACCTCTCACTCCCAGCCTCTGGTGACCACCAATCTGTTCTTTGTACATAACCTTTTAAGTAACAGCTTTACTGAGATAAAATCCATACTTTGAAGTGTACAGTCTAGTGGATTTTAGTCTATTCACAAAGTTGTACAACCATCATCACTATCTAATTCCAGAACAAATGGATTTACCTATTCCGGACATTTTGTATAAACAGAATTATATAATATACACAGCCTTTTGTGTCTTGTTTCTTTCATGTAGCATAATGTTTTAAATATTTGTCCATGTTGCAGCATATATCAGTATTTCATTCCTTTTTATTATCAAATAATATTCCCTTGTATAAATATACAACACATTTTGTTTATCTACTGATAAACTTCACTTGTATATCAAGACCCACAAAACTGAGGCCAGCCCAGTGGCCCAGCCCATATCACAAATATAAACCTAAGTCAGCCTGGACTTACAGGAAACACCTGTCAAGAAAACCTACCACACATCTATCATAATCCTCCAACTCAGCTTTAGCCAGCTTATCGTACTATAGAAAATAGGACCCACTGGCCTCTTAAGGAAATCCCCAGCCTCGTAGCCAGGCATGCCCTGTTTCACCCTTGCCTCTCCTAATGCTTTATAAAAATCTCTCAGGAAGAGGGCTCCACCGCTTTGAGGCACTGTACTCCCCCAGTCCATGGATTGTTTTCCCTTGAATAAAGGACATCATACTCCTTACAAAACTGTTTTAGTCTTGTCATTTGACAATACTCATCGGTTGATGGACATTTGGGTTGTTTCCACTTTTTGGCTATTATGAATTATGCTCCTATGAATATTCATGCGCAAGTTATTGTGTGGACATATGTTTTCAGTTCTGGTGAGTGGAATCCCTATTTCAGATTCAAGTAGGGTTGCTGGGTCACATGGTAATACTTTGTTTAAATTTTTGAGGAACTGCCAAGTTATTTTCCGAAGTGGCTACATAATTTTATATTCTGACCATCAGTACCTGAGGGTCCCTTTTTCCTTCCATCTTCATCCATCACTTGTTATTGTCTGTCTTTTTGATAATAGTCATCATAGTAAGCATAAAATGGTATCTCATTGTGGTTTTGATTTACATTTTTCTAATGACTAATGATGTTGAGCATCTTTTTACGTGTTCATTGGCCACTTGTATCTTCTTTGGAGAAATTTCTATTCAGATCCTTTGTACATTTTTTGAATTGGGATGTTTGTCTTTTTATTGTTGAGATATAAGACTTCTTTATATATTCTGGATACTAGTCACTTATCAGATACATAATTTGCAAATATTTTTCCTCATTTTGTGAGTTGTCTTTTTACTTTCTTAAAGATGTCCTTTGAAGCACAAAAGTTTTTAATTTTGACTAAGTCCAATTTATCTATTTTTCTTGTTGTTGTTTGTGCTTTTGTGAGTGAATTTTTGTGTATGATATAAGAGGTCCAACTTTATTCTTTTGCACGTAGATATGCAGTCGTCCTAGTTCCATTTCTTTAAAATACCATTCTTTCTCTCCATTGAATTGTCTTTGCATCCTTGTCAAAAAAACAATTGACCATAAATATACAGGTTTACTCTTGACTCTCA
>NW_011888789.1:14161614-14178455 GCF_000151845.1 Pteropus vampyrus
TTGTGTGGACATATGTTTTCAGTTCTGGTGAGTGGAATCCCTATTTCAGATTCAAGTAGGGTTGCTGGGTCACATGGTAATACTTTGTTTAAATTTTTGAGGAACTGCCAAGTTATTTTCCGAAGTGGCTACATAATTTTATATTCTGACCATCAGTACCTGAGGGTCCCTTTTTCCTTCCATCTTCATCCATCACTTGTTATTGTCTGTCTTTTTGATAATAGTCATCATAGTAAGCATAAAATGGTATCTCATTGTGGTTTTGATTTACATTTTTCTAATGACTAATGATGTTGAGCATCTTTTTACGTGTTCATTGGCCACTTGTATCTTCTTTGGAGAAATTTCTATTCAGATCCTTTGTACATTTTTTGAATCGGGATGTTTGTCTTTTTATTGTTGAGATATAAGACTTCTTTATATATTCTGGATACTAGTCACTTATCAGATACATAATTTGCAAATATTTTTCCTCATTTTGTGAGTTGTCTTTTTACTTTCTTAAAGATGTCCTTTGAAGCACAAAAGTTTTTAATTTTGACTAAGTCCAATTTATCTATTTTTCTTGTTGTTGTTTGTGCTTTTGTGAGTGAATTTTTGTGTATGATATAAGAGGTCCAACTTTATTCTTTTGCACGTAGATATGCAGTCGTCCTAGTTCCATTTCTTTAAAATACCATTCTTTCTCTCCATTGAATTGTCTTTGCATCCTTGTCAAAAAAACAATTGACCATAAATATACAGGTTTACTCTTGACTCTCACTTATAGTCTCCTAATCTATATGTCTATATTTATGCACGTACCACAGTGTTGTGAGTAGTTTCACAGTACATTTAGAAATATGGAAATGTGAGTCCTCTAACTTTTTCTTTTTTCAAAATTGTTTTGACTATTTTGGATCCCTTAGATATCGATATGAATTTGAGAATCATCAAATTCCGAAGAAAAAAAAGCCAGCTAGGGTTTTGATAGGGATTGTGTTGAATCTGTAGATCAATTTCAGAAATATTGCCATCTTAACAGTATTAAGACTTCTAATCCATGAACGTGGGATGTCTTTATTTATTTAGGTCTTTTTAAATTTCTTTCAGGTATGTTTTATAGTTTTTAATGTGCATATCTTATACTTTTCTCATAGATTTATTTCTAAGTATTTTATCTTTTTAGGTGTCAATGTGAATTAAATAATTTTCTTAATTTCATTTTCAGACTGTTCATTGCTAGTGTATATAAATACAATTGAATTTGTATATTAATTTTATTAGTTTTCTATTGGTGCTACAACAAATTACTACAAACTTGGGGTTTAAAACAACATAAATTTATTATCTCACAGTTCTATAGGTCAGAAGCCCAACACAGGTCTCACTGTACTAAAATCAAAGTGCCGGAAGGGCTGCATTTCTTTCTGGAAGCTCCAGGAGAAAATGTTTCCTTACCTTTTTCAGCCTCTAAACCCCTTAGTTTATGGCTTCTTTCTTCCAGCCTCAAAGCCAATAACAACAGATCACAACCTCCTCAGATACCATCACTCCAAGCTCTTCCCCAACTCCATCTTGCACGTTAGGAGCCTTTGTGATTACTCTGGGTCCACAATGACAATCCAGGATGATCTTCCTATGTCAAAATCAGATGACTAGCAACCGTAATTCCATCCAAACATTAAACCCCTGATGCCATGAACCAAACATTCATAGGTTCTGGAGATTAGGATGTGTACATCTTTGGTAGGGGCACAGGGATTGTGGGGAGGGGGATCATTATTCTGCATACTACATTGATCTTGTATCCTGAAACCTTGCTGAACTCATTAATTTTAATATTTTTGGTATATTTATTAAAATTTTCTATTAAAACAATCACGTCATCTGTGAGTAGATAGAGGTTTTTGTTGTTTTTTTTTTTTCAGTCTGGATGAACTTTATTCCTTTTTCATCCAAAGTGCTCTGGCTAGAACTCCCATTACAATGTGAAAGGGGTAGTGAAAGCAAACCTTCTTGTCTATTCCTAAGCATTTTCTCTTTTATATTTAAGTATAATGTTACCTGTGTTTTTGCACAGATGGCCATTATCAGATTGAGAAAGTTCTCTATTCCTAGTTTGTTGAGTGTTTTCATCATGAAAGACTATTGAATTTTGTGAAATGATTTTTCTGTGTCTACTGAGATTATCATGTGGATTTTTTTATTCTATATTTATTTGTAACTATAAACAAATGTTTTTGTCTGGTTTTAGTATCAGGATAATACTAGCCTCAGAAATGAGTTGTGTTCATAAAATGAGCTGCGAAGAATTTCTGCTAGTGTGGAATAAGGTTTGACATAAGTTCATTAGATCTACCTCAATAAGTTATTTTATCTCATTAATATTTTGTCTACTGACCTGTCTTGGACTGAGAGTTAAAGTCTCATATTGACATGTGCTTCTGTCTATTTCTCCTGGTTTACGAAGTTAGTTACTATGTTATTTGTTGCATAGATATTATAAGGATCATATCTGCACTGTAAGTTAAACTCTTTAGTATTTTAAAGTATTCTATTCTTTATTTGTTCTGTGGTTCTTGTCATTGTTATTTTTTAAGGTTTTTGATTAATTCTTCCTTGTCTAATATCAGAATCTTAATCCTGTTTGCTTATTGTTTGCTTTCTTGAAATAACATTTACCATCTCTTTATTTTTAACATTTCTGAATTGTTTTATACATGTTTTTTTATATATATATACAGCACAGAGTTGTATATACTTTGAGCCAGTGTAATATTCTTTCTCTTTCAATAAGTAAGATAAGCTCACCATATATATTGCTACGGCTACAATTTTTTAGCGCAATTTTGCCATCCATTTAATAACATTTTTACTGGTGCATTTTGTTATATTTACTGTTTTTCTTTTTCTTTCTCTGTGGTCTAATTCTTTTGTCATTTTAACTCACTGAGGGAGGGTAGATTTTTGAACATTTGCGTTTCTGTTTTATAATTTTCTTAAATAGTAACACCTTTTCTAACAAATTTATCTTTCTTTTTTCTTATTTAGTTTTTTATTGTTTGGTTTATCAGCTTTAAAAAATGTCCTTTGGTACCAAGCTATTACCATCCAAAAAATCAGCTGGCTTATTCTCTTCCCCCTTTTCTCTCCCTTCGTTTCACATGTTTAGTTAAAACATTACTTTGTAAGAACACATAAGATGTATATAACATTCCTCTGGTCTCATCCATTTTTTTAAAGCTTAGATTGACAACTAAATTTATTCACTGACCATTGTCAATATTTTTGTTGATGAAAAACATCATTTAAATGAAGCTTGTTCTTAGGAAGCATTTATATGAAAACAATTTAGAGTTCTTCCATACTTGAAAGTTTTTCTATAACTTTGATAATTGATTAACACTGTGGCTGACTATAAAATTCTTGATTCACACTCTCTGTCTCTGAGCTTTGTTAAAATATTGCTCCTCTATTGTCTTGCTGAAATAAAAAGCTTCTCTGATTTTCCTTAATACTACTATTACTACTACTACGCAACTTCAAAGAACACTTCTGACACCAGATGTGCAGAGTTTTCCACACCAAGTAATTCTTCACTTCTCTGAGACATCAATTCTGACACTAACTAGAGCTAATGCAGACCCTACAGGTTAAGGGCTCAGTCTCACAAGACTGCTCCTCCCATTCCAGATGCCAGTCACAAATGGCGCGTCCTTAGATTACCCACAACTTACGTCCAGCTTGGCTACAAATCACGAGTTCCCATGACCCCCTCCTCAGGTTTTATAATTTATTAGAATGGTTCATAGAACTCAGGAAAATAGTTTACTTATTACATTCCCAGTTTGTTACAAAAGGATACAACTCAGGAAGAGCCAGGTGGAAGAGAGGCATAGAACAAGGTATGTGGGAAGGAGCATAGGACTTCAGTGCTCTACCTGGGCGCATCACCCTCTCCGCATCTCCACATGTTCACCAACACAGAAGCTCTCTGAACCCCATCCATTAGGGTTTCTTATGCAGGCTTCATTAAAAAGGCATGTCTAATAAAACCATTGGTCATTAGTGGTTAACTACACCTCCAACCCCTTTCCCTCCCCAGAGTCTGGGAGCGAGGTTGGAAGTTCTAACCTTCTAATCACTTGGTTGGTTCCCCTGGAACCCAGGCTCCACTCTGAGACTATCTGGGAGCCCCTCTCCCACCCCAAGTAGTCATTCATTAGCATCCAAAAAGATACTTATCACTTAGAGATTCTAAAATTTTAGGAGTTTTGTGCCAGAAATGGGGACAAAGACCAAATATATATTTATCATAAATCACAATATCACACTTGCTTTGTATTTGAAGTTGAGAACTCTCGTGTCAGTAAGATTTTCTGTCTTTTGTAAGCGATTTGAAGAGTATCGTATTGGAGACCCAGAAGATATTTTTCTTCCTTTATCTTTAAAGTCAAATTGTTCTAGTAGGATAGTCGAAGTTGATCATTTCAACCCAGTTCTCTCAGGTACATTACAGATCTTTTAAATATGAAGATTTGAGACTTCTTTTATTTTCAGAAATGTTTCTTGAGCTATAGCTTTAAATATTAGTACCATTTCTTCTTATTCCTTCCCCTCCTCCTTCTCCTCCTTCTTCTTCTTCAACCCCAATAAATATAAAGTGGATTTTCTTGTCCTCTTTATCTATCACTTTCTTTCTGATCCCATTCACCTCTTATTTTAATTTTGTTCTATACTCTTGGCTAGTTTTCATTCTTTTCTTCAATACCCTTTTTAAAAATTTTTGTTGATTTAGTCATTTTGTCTTTAATTTTCTGATCCAAGGTATTTGTTTTAATTCTGAAAAGTCTTATTTAATAATACATACATTGGATAGGGTGTTGAGTTATGCTTTTCCTCCGCTTCACGGTTGGTGTTGATGGGGAAGAGGGCAATATTTATTACCATTTTTTATTTTCATCTCATAGTAGTTTATACAGATGTTGTCGTTTATGTTATATTCTTCTACAACGTCTTATATTTTCTTTGGTCAGCAATAAAAGTGTAGATAGGCAGGAGTGAAGGATTTAGGTCCTTACTAGGTTTCTTAAGATCTCACTTTTTTCTTACTATAATAAGATGCAGGTTTGTTTCTTTTTAATTAATGATATCTGTTTTATGGAGATGTCCTTCGATTCCATAACTCTCTGTTTCTATAGGAGCCTTAATTTTTACACCTTACTTTCTTCTTTCACTTACCCATTAGGCCTCCAAGTACTACCTCCCATTTCTAAGTCACCTACCAGAATTGGTGCTTTCCCAAGACTGCCACCTCTGGTCCTCTACGCTGTCAGATCCTTCTCTTTCGATTCCCCAGTAGCCAGGTGTCTGATCCCAGGTCTCAGACTTTCTTTTCGTATTTCCCCTTCTGGTGGATCTCTCACTTCCTAAGAGTAATTTTATCCAAGTTCTTTTGACACTAGGACCCAGATGTACATTTCTCTGTTCTGAACAGTCTCCACTCTCCACTGTGGTGAGGGCTCCAGACTGACTCTCTTGGTTTCATATGCCGGTTCCCTATTTACAATACACTGAATCTCATCGTGTTCCCTGTCTTTCAGTTATGTTGCAGACATGGGTCACAGGTGCTATCATTTGCTCTCCTCGTGCCTTGTAATTTTGCAGAACATGTGGAGAGATTCCAATTCTGGCAGCCACCATTATCCTGAGAGCACTTGGAAGTTTCTCAGACTGATTTTCAAAGACTACTTTTTACTTCAGAACTTTTTCTGAATTTTTTTAACTTGGCTTCACTTATAAAAATGTGTTGAGTGATAAAAAGGAAAGCTGCATACAGTGGTTGAACTCAGCCATTCTCTAACCTAGAGGAAGAGATGCTTTCTGTGTTCAGAACACTTGCAGGGTCCAAAGATCCCACAGGAACCCTATATCTCTATATCCTCCTTCTCTTCTGCCTTCTCTTATCCCCAAGTCCTCCAAAAATAATCCTTTCATAAAGATATATGTACCCCTATGTTCTTTGCAGCATTATACACAGCAGTCAAGACATGGAAACTAAGTGTCCTTTGACGGATGATTAGATAAAGAACATGTGAATCATGTATACAATGGAATACTACTCAGCCATAAAAAAGATGAAATTGTGCCATGTGCAACAATATAGATGGATCTTGAGGGTATCGTGCTAAGTGAAATAAGTCAGAAAAGGACAAAAATCCTAAGATTTCACTCATATGTGAGATATAAAAGAAAAAGCACCAAATGAATAAACAAATTCATAGGCACAGACAACAGTATGGTATTTACCAGAGGGAAAAGGGGGTAGAGGGAGAGGAAGAGGGGAAAAGAGGGTCAAATATATGATGCCAGAAGAAGACTAGACTTTGGGTGGTGAGCACACAATGGACTATACAGGTGACATATTATAAAGTTGCACACCTGAAACTTAAATAGTTATTAACCAATGTTACCCCAACAAATAAATTTAATTAAAAACAAAAATAATAACAATCCTTTACTTCTTCATTATAGTGAGAGAACAAGTTGTACTTAAAGTGCGTATCAAATGAGCAAATGGCTCACATACAGTCTAGTTCATCCAGACTGGGGCCAGAAGATTTAGACTCCAGCTCCACTTTTCGCTACCCTCTCCTTTCTATCTAGCTATATGTCTCAGGGAAAGTCATTTATCTCTCTAAACTCAGTATTCTCATTCATAAAGTTGAATAGTTATCTTACCTCAGGAGATCTCGTAAAGTTCTTAAGAAACATGAAAGTAATTTAAAAAGTAGAAAATGCCATAAAAATGTGAATAATGTTTATAAAAGCCAGAAACAAACAAGCCAGAGATATATCGGTATCACTGAGTATACACTTCAGTAAGATTACCAAGTTAGATGTAGAGTCGTTCTAGGTATTGGCGACGGAACACAGAGGGCGAAGGAATGAGGAAGTAATTATCCTCACTATTGACTTGAACATCATCTGGAAATACTCTGTAAGTACCATGAAGATGTACATATTGGATTTGAGTTGCAAACCCTAAATTAGGTTTGTAATAGTTTCCTTGGGCAACAGAGGGTCTTGTACTAGGCCATTTGGGGGCCAAACTGAGAACAAAAGTAGCTGCACTTGGCCATCTTTAAAAAGATTTTTATTATTTCTTTTCCTTCCCATCTTTATTTACTCTAAGAATAGAAAACTGGAACTGGAAAAGGCTACAGACTCTTCTCTGGTTCTTGGCTTGCTAACCCTTTTCTCGATTCCTTAACAAATAGAGAAAAGAGCTTTTTATAGAATTCTGAGAAAGAAGAAGCTCTAAAAGCTACTCAGTCTCAGGTGGTTGCATGAGAATTTTATCTACTCGGTTGTTTATAATCTGATTTACAAAGTAACAGTTCAAAGCCTCTAGCCCTGCTTTCTCTATAGGTCTTTGGGGCCAACCGGGAAGTTACCATTTTCTCTGTATCCTAGATCCCCCGCCCCAACCTAACAGACAATTAAGTTTATTATTTAGGTATTATTTAGTTTCTTTGAGACATTTCCTCTGGAAAAGATCTAAACACTTAATTCATGCTCAGTTCTTTTAACTAATCCTCTTCTATGCTATCATTTTAGGAAGATCACAAATGAGAATTTATAATCTATGATATAGTATACCTGTAGTATGCTATACTAAATATACATATTTTCTCAATGCTGTTAGTTAGTGTTTCTTCTTCCTTCCTAATAGAATCCTATTTTGTTTGAATGTCTACCCTGTGTAATTCATTTGAAGGAGATCCCATTCCCATCAGGGGTATATCCTACTTAGTCTGAGCCAGTTCTGGTAATCCCATTCCCCAGGGAAAAAATTGGATTAATAGTAGACACATGGTTAATTCTGGACAATAATACATGATGGGACACATGCTGAAAACTTCCGAGAAGGGATTTCTCACTTCCAAAAATGAGATGAAGGGAAAAACACCCCTTTTGTCATGTCTTGATACAGGACCTGGAATTACCCCAGTCATCATGCTCCAGCCTGAGAACGAAACCAGATCTCTTGTTATATGGAATAATAAATTTTCTTTTATTTAAGCCAGTTATGTCAGGATTTTCTGTTCCTGAAACTAGAAATTCCTAATACAATAACATGAGTAACATAAACAATTTCTGTTTTAAAATTTCCATACATAATCATCCATACCCATGAAATATGTCTCCACATCATTACAAACCCTTGAGAATTAATATGCTTATGTGGTAGAAGGGAGTAATTTTGAGAGACTGAAGATTTTCCCCTCAAACCTCTTATACCATAAGGTATGCAAATTTTGTACAAAAATAACTGTGTTATACACTTAGGAACTTTTTGAGAGAAGCCTTCTTTCAAAAGCATGTACCTTGAGTGTATAATATTTCAATCCCAAGAAGGTAGAAGCTATGCCTTTAACTTATTATTTATACTGGCTTCTTAACAAAGGCTAGACCTTAACAGCAGCAAATAGCCCTTGCCTAGCTCATGAAGAAGAACCCAAATTGAGTCTTCATCACCAGCCATTTTGTGTGCCTTTTCTCAGATAGTTACTTTGGGTTTGTTACCAGAGACTATTATCCTAACCAGTCAACCTGAGGTTGTTATCTCATTGAAGACAAAAAAAAAAGCCAAAACATGAGGATCGTTTAACTCTTCTAAATTTCACCAGAGAACCTGATAATAAAGTAATACTAAGTTTATTTTAAGTCACTGCCATTAGGAAAAACATCACCTTGACTGAGACTTAGCTATGTTTCAGAAGGGGATAGATAGAAATGGGCTATTTACAAGGCTTTCGTGTCTCAGCTCAAGTGGTTAAGTTCCATCTTTCAAGAGAGAAAACTGATTGGGAAGATTTCTGTGCTAAAATAGAAGTGACAGATGTAGTGAACAAGAATCCTAAAGCAAGGCTTAATAGATAAACTATTAATTAATAAATGGGTGGTCCATCCAGGTGAGCAGACAATTGTCTCTAATAAAAGAGAAAAGCAAAGTAGTTTATCAGTTTGCAGTATTATATTTCCCAGGAAAGTTTTCCTGTAACAAACAACTTAGTCATGTTGACACAGCTGGTCTCAGTGTTGTCACAAAAGATCACATGTCTCAGGGAGCAAGAGACGGATTTGAATTCAGAGGCAAAGGGATACCTACGTCTCCTAGCATGTTGCCCAACATTACCCACTACATTCTGTCTGAGAAGTGGCTTTGGGTTTTGTTTTCTTTGTAAGGACAGTCCTTCGATGACTTTTTAACGAACTCTAGCTATATACGAGAGTTCATGCTCAGTGTTTCATACCAAACCATGGCCTGTGCCTAAGTCACCTTAGGCAAGTCACAGTTTCTCTGAGCCTTCATTTCCACAGCTAGAAAAATATGAATAATCCATTCCAGAGTTGGAACCACTTGATGAATGTAAAATGAACTTAGCATGGTACCTGAATTGTCCAATAAATATATTGATTTTTTTTTCTTTCTTCAGGGAACTTATGAAACTTTTGGAGAGGCAAGAATAACATAATAGACAGGTTAATAGCAAAATATTAGTCTCCGCAAGACAACAAATGCCAAGTGGGTCAAATAAATACTAGAGACAATAAGCTGTGGAGGCCGTGGTTTGCTGGAGCCATCGGGAAAGGCTTCGCTGTGGAGGCAGAATGCCAATACCAGACTGAAAGATGTCTGAGTGTTCTTTTCTGATTCTTCCTGAGAAGAGTCCAAGACAGCATTTGCTTCAGACCCAGAACTCTCAGGAGTTCCAATAACTACTCATGTGTTAGTGGGATACCCGACTCCGCCCAGGAGTTCACTATAACAAAGGCCGCCATATCTGAGCATATCCCTTACACCGGGTAGAAGAATTCAATTGTAAATAAATGAATGAAAAAGTAAAATCCCTACGCTTTACCCCTCTACACAAGTTCTATCCTGAATCCTCACTGCTTGAGGAACTATTTTATAATTAAGAAATCATGAAGATAACTGTCCCCCTTGAAGCCACTGAACCCAAAGAAGTTAAACGGCAGCCAGTCTCCCTCGTTTCTGTGTCCTACTCTAATTCCCCAGAACTAAAGGTGCCTTCAGATATTAGCTATCTCTAGCCTAAAAGAAGAGACAGAGAGAGGGAAACTGAGACCCAGGGACCAAAAGTTTCTAACTTCCAATAGTCACAGAACATTTCTGCTACCAAAATGTCCATCTCCCACGTAGGCATCCCAGCTTACTGTATTTGCATCAGGAAGCAAAAGATGGAGGAGAGACAAAGGCATTTGCTCTCTGCTCCAGGAGACATAGTTGTTTCACTCCTCTTTGTCTTTCTTTAACTGTAAGGGCACCTCCTTACAATACTCCCTAAACTATGGAGAGCCTGGGCTCCGACTCAGGATCATTCCTGCAGGCCTGGGCAAAATAATGCCCCAAACTGCAGCTCCAACAGTGCCATTCTAATGTGTTGGCCAGTGTGGCATTCACATCAGTCTAAAATTCTGGGAGAAACAGATATTGCTGACCTTGTAGTTTTAAACAGGACTAAAGTTAAGAGAGATCTGCAACAGGGATGAGAAGACCCAGACCCAGACCCAGACCCACCAGGCATGACGTCTCTGCCTCTTCTACTTTTCCTCAGTTTAGTACAGATACCTTTTCACTAAACCTATTAGAGACATCTGCTAATTCAAAGTGAACTAGAGATAAGACTTTTCCAGATTCTTCTCATGGGGTACAAGGGGAGCAGCAGAGCATAGAGCTGCCCAGAGAGCAGAGTAGTAGAAGGAAGCGGTACACATGGCATAATTAGAGGGAAAGAAGAAAGTAAAGAAGAACAGTATACTAAGTGATAAGACAGGCCATTTAAACTTCAGAATAACTTTGAAGGATAAATATTATTAGTCCTCATTGGAAAAGTCCATTGAATAATTTTCCTAAGATCACACAGTTAATAAAGGACAGAGCCAAGGTATAATAATTCACATAATTTCCAAAGTACTTTCTATCATACAATTATTTCTCAAACTGTGGTTATTTGAGTACCACTTCACTGATATTTATGTATTTAATTATATTTATATTTCGTATATGAAATATATTTAAGAGATCATATTTCTTCAATAATGGAAAACCATTTATGGATCAATTATCATAAATAGAAGATAATTCTAAAGATAAATACAGAGAACATGAAATAACGTTATTACTTTCTAGCTAGATACTGTTATCTGCCTAATGAGCCAAGCCTTAGGCCTCCTCTTCCATTTTTCTGAAGGAAAATTAGCCACTATCAGACAGATGTCAGAGGTGTAGAAATAAGGCTTTTCCCTTGAGGTAATTGGAAGGACAAGCAGGGAACTAAATAATGAACAGCCTTCTCATTATATTATCCAATTTAATGACATGTCTGTCTACCTCCTAAAACTGACTCCAGTAACACCCGGCATTAAAGGGAAGCTTGATATTTATCATGCTGCTTCTGGGTGTGGGAGAGGACTTCTTCTGACTACCACCAAATACATACCACAAGCACAGCAGAGTGGGAAGTTTTGGGAGTCATGGGGAGTGTCCTGGCCAGGACTAGAGCCAGCCCCATAGCAAGCTAATAGGGATTGCTTACCAAAAGACTAAATAAAAATGTTACCTGGCAAAGGTGTTACCTGGAAGTCTCCACTAACCTCATCATTAATGTGTTATTCCTGATCCCTTATCAGACTATCTAAAAGGAAGAAAAAAGGAATTCAGTGAATAAAATGTGAGCAAATTTCATATTGGCAAGTGGGACAGATCATGGAAAGGTAAATCCCAGGTAAAAAAATGGTCAGGTAGTTGGTGGAAGAAGGTGGGAAGAGAGAGGCTTCTATAAGATGCTTTTTCAGTGACCCTTGGCTTTGGAGAGAAAACATCCAAATGTGAGACAAGTAATGTTTTTGAGAGAGAGAGAAAGTTTACATGGTATGTACCATATGCCAACCTAGTAATTAAATGGTATTAAATTATTTGACCTTCACAAAAAGAAAACTATGAAGAAGATACTATACCTGCCCTTTTGCAGATGGGGAAACTGAGACACAGAAAGATCACACAGCTAACCAATGTCAGAGACAAGATTCCACCCCAGGCCATCTAACACCAGAATCCATGCTTTTTACCATGACCCTCACCTGCACTGTATTAGTACACTATATATTTTTCAGAAAAGAATTTGTATTGGTCAACGTACATATAGGCAGTTGCACTTGTCTTATAAACTTGTGTGCCCTCCCCATTCCCAAAAAGGGGCCTACTGTTATGGGAATGTTTAATGTTTTGGAGCAAATGTGGGTGTCAAGATGGCTTCTAGATAGTTCGGAAATACCATTCCCATAGACGACTATCACAAAAAGGTACTGTCTCCAACATGTCCAGTACTGTGAGGAAAATAGAAGAGGAATAAATTAAACAGTACCCCTTCCCAATGAAGCTGACAGTTTAGTGAAGAGATCGGACTCATGCACCAGACTAGGACTTAACTATTTGCTAAATTGCATAGCACAGATGGCCAGGAGCCTAGGAATTCAAGAGACAGCCACTGGCCCTGGATTGGCCAGGAGAGCTTTAAGCAAGAACAGAAACTTGTAAGGTGGTCAGAATTTGAGAAACACAGGAAAGAAAACTAGTATACAGGTGCGGGGACCATGAGTAGCAGTTTACCAACAGTGAGAAAACATCTGATCTAAGGAAGAGCACGGTGTGGGATGTCAGTGGGGACATAGTGGCAGACCCATGAGAAACCCACCATAAAGCACCTGGAGTCAGCAGCCTGTGAGACAGCCTCTTAAAGTGTCCTCTCAAAACGCACATGAAGAAGAGGGAAATACAAAACCTAAAACATCACTGAAAACTAGAACTGAAAGCTAATCTATTTCCAGAATCTAAGAAGAATTCCTATTACTTATAAAACAGATATTAAATAATATCCTGCCAGCACTCTGCTGACAGTAACAGAGTAAACCTATCATCCTGAGAGGTGGTCAGGTTCCTCATTTCTCCCTCATTATCTGGTCCCTGTCTAAGAAACTCAAGAGCACCAGGTAGCTGTCTATTTATTGAAGCAGCCTTATTTGATGCATCCATTACCTCTCTTTCTATATCCAATCAAAGATTATAACATCCAGAATCTGGAAATGAGGGAAAGTTAACACCCACTGGGTCTTACAGTTTCTTGTCTTTGAACAAAGAAAGACAAGAAACTTTAAGGAGGGACAGATAAATTCTTCCCTCTTTCTGTCCCTTAATAATAGTTCCCAGGTGCCATGCACCTGTCTGGATGAAGCACTCATAACTAAGGAAATAGATATGTTATTTTATGACGCTCTGACCAGCTCAATAACTCACCAATTTCTATTTGCTTTGTCTACCCGCTTGCCTCACACTCAACCTTGCCGTCCTGGCGGTACACTTTCCCAGGAAGCTTTAGCTCATAAGCTTTGTCTCAGGCTCTGTTTTCTAGAAAACCCACACTAGGACAAAGACCATGCAGATAAAAGGCCCCAACTACAAAAATTCATGAAAATAGAGACCTTAAATGCAAACAGATATTTGCAATTTTTATGCAAAAAAAAATTTTTAAGTTCTTAAAAGCCTTTAATCTAGAAAAAAAGAAAGCAAAAATTTTTTTAAGTTATATAAATAGAACAAAAACCAGTTGGCTTCGTGTTTTTCTACAAAAATTAATGGCAAAACAGAAGACAGTGCAGCAATATATATATATATACTTCTGAGGGAGAAGCTTGTGTACCAAGAATTTTTTAGCTTGTTTTTTGTGTGTGAAAGACCTTTTAGATATGCAAAACTCTGAATTTTATATATATTTCCAATATGAAAATATATATATTACCTTATATGATTTTTGCAAATTAACTTAAAGATGTATTCTAGCTAACTAATAAATGGATAAAAATAATAACTGCAAAATGGAACTTCAGAAGCGAAAGAATTGGCATTCTTTTGTTATCATCATAAAGACCAACTAAAATAACGTGGAGAAGCAGTGTAAAGAAAAGGCACTATTTCTGAAGCAGAGACTGTAAAGGAAAGAGGGAGGGGACTCTGCCCTATGTGTAATTTCAACACATATATTTATGAATCTATGAAATCTTAATGGCACACAGGCTCATAGAAAGTGATCAATAGTGAACATTAAAGAAGAGAAAGAAATGTTTAAGTTTCACAAAATAGGAGATGAGACCCTTTTTTTAAAAGGTAAAGAAACACTATTAGAAAGAAAATAAACCCTGGAGTCAGATGTGCCAAGACTGTTGTGCATCTCTGAGCACATCGTACAGCCTTCTGAACATCCCTTTCTTCATGTTCTTATGAAATCAGGATCATAATTAAACCTACCTACCAGTTTTATTGCATGGATTAATTAAGTAATGTACACTAAAAGTTTTCATAGAATGCTATAAAAATGAAAGGAACTTTATTAATAGAGGCGTTCATATTTGTGCTTACAAGTTCTCTAGCAGGAAATCACCATGGACGTGTCTGCCCTTTCTAGACAGTCCCTGCTCTTCTACAGTTTTCTTGCCTCTGTCTATGAATAAGGGATTTGAAGGTGAATGAATATGTCACATAGGAAAAAAACAAACATCCCATTTGATCTCCAAATATCTAAGGACTCTAACTAAAGAAAACTGGGTAGCTCAAACACCTTCTACCCTAAGATACAGAAAGCACAACTCTTTGCCTGGTTGTCAGGTTCCCTGAATCTAGCCACGTCCTATTTTTCCAACCTTATTTTCCACTCTTTTCCCATATACACAGTAAAGTCAGCCCCTTGCCAATCAATCCTCTCTATACGGACATATTCCCACAGACACCGTTGGAAACTACAGTCACCTCTGCTGTCCCTGTCACAATCATCGCAGCAACTCACAGCTAGTGCCATTGCTGCTGCCAGAGTCAGGAGCCCATAGCTCCACACTCCTGAGGCCGTGGGGCTGCCACTGCTGTCAGTGTGACTCCCAAAAGCAGAATCTGACAAAAGCTCCTCTCATCCTTTCTCATTCTCATCCCCTGCTAGTGCCTCCTACTGGCAGAATATGCCTGGAAAGCAGCCAGGAAGGATGTCTTAGATGTGGAGTTCTCGGATTTCTAGCACCTGTAATACAGAAGACAGTATTCAAGGCCAGAGACAAAGCCAAAAGCATTTTGGTCAAATAACAAATGACCAAGTGTTGGAATCAACATTTGCCTAGAGTTGAGTCAAAATAGTATCCTTATAGAACAAATTTCTAAGATATAGAATCAGCCTTGAATAGTATTTAAAAGATAAACTACTATATTCTTACATCAAAATTTTTAGAAGTAAATCTCAAAAGTTGAATATCATAATGCAGGAACAACCATAATTTGCTAAATAGACCTTCACTTTCAGCCAAGAGTGGTGGAGGAAGAAAGATATCTGGGAGCATCTCATTTTTCTCTCTCTTTATTTTTTTCCTACATACTTTTTACACCTTTTGTTATGTTTGAATTGAAGATGCTCTCTCTTGGGAGTCATAGTATATGATATTGGAGTTTTTTCTCCTCATGAAGTTTTGTGTTTACAAAGATGACAATCTGCTTTAAATTTTTCTTCACAAAATATGAAAGAAGTCCAGACAGTACTTTGTCGTAAGAGAATTTATGGCTTAAGTGGAATTAGCATGACAAAAACTAAATGTAGTTTTCAAGGTTTTCTAGGGTTTTGAATGTTAGAATGTCAATCAATTATATAAAGATTAGAATATCATAAAATATAATCTCTATTATTTTGTCTTGTATGATTACCTAAATGTTTACAAATATTTACTGCCTCAAAAACCAAATGAGCATTCATCCTAAAGTTATACAATCCTGTCTCTCAAACTTGCATGAGGATCATTCTATTCCTTTGTTTAAGAGTTTGAAAGTATATGATAATTTTTATATCAAACTAATGGCTTTCACAGATATTAGAGCATTTTACTGATAAAACAGAATTTCAACATATAAAGCACATAAATAGAGCTGTCACTCCAAGTTACATCTAGAATGCTTACTTTTTTATGAAAGTGAATATTCACTTATCAATGATAAATTCAAATGCCACATGAATATGATTAACATTAAATATGCTATTAATTGATGTGATCATGTGATCATTGATTTTACAAGTCTGTAGGTGGCAGAAATGACACTGAAGTCAGCATGGGGCTGTTTGACTATCCAAAGCCCCAGTAAAAGCCAAATAACAGGTTTTAGCAGAATATCAAGACTGAAGTTAACTTTTGACGTATCGCAAGCTATGAGTGCATGATATTTTGTTGTTGGAATTGTGGGGGGAGGGGGGTTGTTTTTGGTTTTGGTTTTGTTTTTTAAAGCAGAAGAACTTTACCTGAGCCCATACCTGCCTGGAATTGGCTGGACTGACAAGAGCAGCTTGCTGATAAAGCCAGGACAATTTCCTCCCTTAAAGAAAGCCAGGTCCCTTGAGAAGAACCTGGCTTCATTTCCAGTCCAGCAGGTGATTCCTGGCTGCCCTCAGATCTTTCCTATGCACCTTTGGCAGCCCCAGCATCTATCAGATCTCAGCTTCCAATGCACTTGCTCAAATTTTCAAGCCAGGAAAATTTTCTCAGTGGAATATGAAAGAGGCAGGTATAAAAGACTAAACAACGTGTCTCTAGGAAACTCCTGGTTGAAATTGCCTAACTGGCGGCAAAGATTTGCTCAATATTCCTTCTCCTCTCTTCCCAACATCCCCTTAAAAGCCTCTTCTTTTAATAAGAAGAAATAATAGTGGGAAAGTATTCCTGGGAGATATCCTTAGAGAAAGGCAAAAGAA
>NW_011888789.1:14180275-14193429 GCF_000151845.1 Pteropus vampyrus
TTGAAGATGCTCTCTCTTGGGAGTCATAGTATATGATATTGGAGTTTTTTCTCCTCATGAAGTTTTGTGTTTACAAAGATGACAATCTGCTTTAAATTTTTCTTCACAAAATATGAAAGAAGTCCAGACAGTACTTTGTCGTAAGAGAATTTATGGCTTAAGTGGAATTAGCATGACAAAAACTAAATGTAGTTTTCAAGGTTTTCTAAGGTTTTGAATGTTAGAATGTCAATCAATTATATAAAGATTAGAATATCATAAAATATAATCTCTATTATTTTGTCTTGTATGATTACCTAAATGTTTACAAATATTTACTGCCTCAAAAACCAAATGAGCATTCATCCTAAAGTTATACAATCCTGTCTCTCAAACTTGCATGAGGATCATTCTATTCCTTTGTTTAAGAGTTTGAAAGTATATGATAATTTTTATATCAAACTAATGGCTTTCACAGATATTAGAGCATTTTACTGATAAAACAGAATTTCAACATATAAAGCACATAAATAGAGCTGTCACTCCAAGTTACATCTAGAATGCTTACTTTTTTATGAAAGTGAATATTCACTTATCAATGATAAATTCAAATGCCACATGAATATGATTAACATTAAATATGCTATTAATTGATGTGATCATGTGATCATTGATTTTACAAGTCTGTAGGTGGCAGAAATGACACTGAAGTCAGCATGGGGCTGTTTGACTATCCAAAGCCCCAGTAAAAGCCAAATAACAGGTTTTAGCAGAATATCAAGACTGAAGTTAACTTTTGACGTATCGCAAGCTATGAGTGCATGATATTTTGTTGTTGGAATTGTGGGGGGAGGGGGGTTGTTTTTGGTTTTGGTTTTGTTTTTTAAAGCAGAAGAACTTTACCTGAGCCCATACCTGCCTGGAATTGGCTGGACTGACAAGAGCAGCTTGCTGATAAAGCCAGGACAATTTCCTCCCTTAAAGAAAGCCAGGTCCCTTGAGAAGAACCTGGCTTCATTTCCAGTCCAGCAGGTGATTCCTGGCTGCCCTCAGATCTTTCCTATGCACCTTTGGCAGCCCCAGCATCTATCAGATCTCAGCTTCCAATGCACTTGCTCAAATTTTCAAGCCAGGAAAATTTTCTCAGTGGAATATGAAAGAGGCAGGTATAAAAGACTAAACAACGTGTCTCTAGGAAACTCCTGGTTGAAATTGCCTAACTGGCGGCAAAGATTTGCTCAATATTCCTTCTCCTCTCTTCCCAACATCCCCTTAAAAGCCTCTTCTTTTAATAAGAAGAAATAATAGTGGGAAAGTATTCCTGGGAGATATCCTTAGAGAAAGGCAAAAGAAGATCTGCTGTGGACAAGCTGTTAAATTTAAGATCTTCTCTTATTTGCACTTGAGGCTTCACATTCCTCCAGTGTAAGCCTGAGAGGACTCTCCACACTTCTGACTTGCTGCTTGGTTGGGCCATGATTCACGACCTTAAAGCTGAGCTAAGGGCCTTTCCTGAAGGAGTAAGGAGCCCAGAGCTAACTCCAGTGATTATCTCTCTCTTTCCTAGCTAGTCCCTCCAGGAGAACATTAATGGTACCTTGAACAAGAAAAAGGTACCCAAGTAACAAACAGAGGTTTGGGTAGAAGAGAGCAGTTGTGCTAAACTGACTTAGCTGGCAAATTGGCCTGTGGACCAAGTACAGTGAACTGCCTGTTTTTATATATCCCATGAGCTAGGAATGATTTTTACAATTTTCATGATTAAAATTTTTAATGTTTTTTAAAAGAACATTTTATAACATGTAAAAATTAAATAAAATTCAAACTTAAATCCATAAATAAAGTGTCCATAAATAAAGGACACAGCCATGCCCAACAATTAACAAATTCTCTATAGCTGTCTTCACTCTACAACAGAGCTGCATAGTTGTACAGACACTGTACAACCTGCAAAATAGAAAGTATTTCCCATCTATCCTTTTGTAGAAAGTTTACTGACCTCTGGCCTCAGCAATGGTGGGGTAGTACTTTTCAACTGAGATTATAGTCTTTTGAGCTTCAGGCCTCTTTTATTAGCTGTTAACAAACCATTCACTTCTCCAGTCACTGCCACTCCAAGGGTACCCCTCTTCCCAAATCATAGGGCTCTGGTTGCCCCAATTTATCCTATGCCAAGGGATAGCCATGGACAGGGCCCAAGTGTTGCTCTTTGAGTATGAATGATGATGATAAATGCTGATGATGATGATGAAGGAGAAGATGGAGAAAAAGAAGGAAACGGAAAAGAAAAACAAGAGAGCACTTAGGATTTGTGGACACTGCACTAGGTCTATTCATCAATCCAGTCAACCCCTACATCACCCCATGAGATAGACGCTACTATTGTTCCCACTTAACAGACGAGGAAAACAAAACTTGGAGAGATACAACATCATAAATTGCCCACGGTCACACAGAGAATGGTGGCACTCAGTTATATCCCAGTTTTCCAACTCCCGAGCCTGTGTTGTTACCACTATGTCAGATTATCTCCCATGGCACCCCTGAGTCTGAGGAAGCCTTAAACTCTGTTGGAATCATGATCAATTTTGTTCAACCTGACAACTAACTCAGGGTGCATGGGGAGGTGGGCTAAATAGAGAATGGTCAACGTCAGAGAAAAGTGATTCTTAGAAACATTATTAAAAGTAATATAAAGAAAACGTAATAGAAAATAATCATCCATCACAAAGAAATACTCCCAATGTCATGACCCAAATTCCAAACCAAAAATTAAACATGTAGAACTCAGATGCTTGGGCAGACCTCAGAGTCTTCAAAAGAGTTCTAAGAATCCATCTACACATCAGGAATTAACTTTCAATGAATGAAAAATATTCTTACAAATGGATTTTTATAAATGAATTTTTTAATGAATGTAAATGCTGCTGTTGTTTAGAAATATAAAGGGATTATTGTTTTTATATTATCTTGTTGTCATTATGCTTCCTCTTTCCAATCAATAGTTATTGAAATTGGAACAGCTATCATCATGGATATCTTCATGCTGAGAAGTGACTGGGGAACACGACTGCAAAGTTCAGCCTGACAGTAAAACAAAATGTTTGCGATTGATGCTTTCCAAACCAACTCAGAGTATGTGGGCACCAGATTCAGAGCCCCTCCTTGGCCCGAGTCTTTCAAATTGAATTATCTACTCCGTCTATGTATATCCACAAGAAATGAATATAGAGAAAATTTATTTTGGGTTCCATCCAGAAGCTTATTCTAGAAACAGATTATATTTTTAGCCAACTATGAAGTGGATACTTGCTAACATAAGCTTTCTATTTTCTAATAATGAATGGCTGCCTCAAGCCTTAGTGAGCTCCCTGTCACTGAGAGTGTATTAAAAATAAATAAATAGATAGATAGATAGATAGATAGATAGATAGATAGATAGATAGATAGATAAACAAACAAACAAACAAACAAACAAACAAACCTGGATATAACCATTTATCAGGGTCACTGCTGATGGGATTTCTATCCCGGAAAGGAAATTCTGACAACCCCTTAGGTCTGTTCTGATTCGAAATCTATTATTCTAAGATAAGACCAAGGAACATTTTTCTGAGACTGCCCCAAAGAAAATTTAATAACTCCAGGCACACAATGGCTCTTGTTCATCATTTACCTGTTGCTGCTACCTGCCTCCCTAGCTTTCCACTACAAGATTTGGCTTCTGGGCTGCAATTTAATATGTGTGTAAAAGTGATATGAGGATACTGCCATCAAGAGGTCTGGAGTCCAAGGAACAGGGCATGCTTTATTAGTTCCTCATCAATTAAGCAGGGAAACCTTCGGGCTCCAAAACGAACTCTGTCTCAGGGGCGACAGAGAGAGATCTTTTTGTCTAAGGGAGTAGAAATCCACTGGGGACAATGGAGCCTCTGTTTCACAGGGGAAAAGGAAAAATGGTGGGAGTGTCTCATCTGCCTTAAATAGCTATTTTCAGTGAGGGAGAAAATCCCCTTGTGAAAGAAGGGGTGACAAAGAAGATGACTGGGGGCTTTCTCAAATCCGCATCCTTCCCCGCCGAGATTCTGGCACGTCCTACTCCGTAGAAATATACATACCCCTTTTCCTATGAGACTTTTTTTGTAAAAAACAAAATGATGTGAATAATTGTGCGTTCTATAGCTCAACATGTTGGTGCAGAAAGATTTGAGAACTACAAGCTGTGAAGTGCGTGTGCATGGTGGTGGAAGGGGACGATGGATGTTTGGTAGTATTGCAATATATAGTGACAGACAAGGACTATAAAGAGAAATGTTGGAAAACGAGACTGATGCCCAGTCACGGAGGGCCTTGTGCACCAGGTTAGATGTTAAAGAGCTGATAAAGGATTATGAGAAGGTAATTGAGATAGATACAGACCTGTCAGCCACCTACCGAGGAGGTATACTTAGATGCCCAAAGGGTCTGGAAGCCAAGGGAAGAAGCTTTGACTGCAGATATTAATTTGGGTATCAGTCATCAGGGTATAAGAGGACATTGGAAGTATGAGACCACCCTAGAGAAAAGAATACATGAGGAGTGTGGAGAAAAATCAAGAACCTATGAGAAAGATCGGAAAGCAACAACCAAATAGGTACAAGTGATATGGGACAGGGCGAATTTCCCCGAGTTGGGGGGAGCTCAGCCCTACACTGAGAGAGAAAGGGTCCTCGACTGAGCACAGGAAAGAATTCAAGTGCACACCAAATTAGAGTCAAAAAGAAAGTTTATTAGAGAAGGAGTAACATTCCATAGACAGAGTATGGTCTCCTCTCAGAAACAAAGAGTGAGAGAGCCTGAGAGAGACCCAGAGAGACAGAGACAATGAGAGAGACAGAGAAAAGACAGTGAGAGGGACCCCAAGTGTTTACGGGATTCAGTTTATATAACATTCTTAGTTTCTATGAATTAGTTTTTATACTGTTTACCCATTTTCCTTTGATTGTATGGGTATACAGTGAAAAAGAATAAGAGTATGTAGCGAGAAAGGCCTGCTGGCAGTTCCCAGCCTTTGACCTATAGGTTCCCCAGGATTTCAGCTATAGGGAATGATTGATTATATTTATTCTGTGTAGGGCTGAAAGACTCTGTTTTCCTGTTTTCCCTTCACAGTATAGATAAATGGTTTGTTAGCAATCTCAGCAGAAATTTTCCTTAGTTCTGTAGATTTCCTCATGGTCTGGCCATAGGGCTGATCAGCACATTGCAGTCTCTGAATATAGCTTGATCTAACATCAGAGACTTCAATGTGCTGGTTGCTCTTGCCTCCTCCCTATATTACAAGAGCAACCAGGAGATTCAGGAGAACAGGGAGACCCAGAAACCAAGGCAAGCATAATTAAAGTACCACAGAGCACCATCTTCCTCCCATCTGAGCATCACTTTCCTTTTTAGGGAACAAGGATGTGAGGGTGCTGCAATCCAGGCAAACCTGAATGAAGGGTAACTATCCTTGGGTATCAGTCTTGGAACTAAAGAGAAGAGAGCTGATCTGGAGACATGGGATAGTGTGAAGGACATGGCACTGGCCTCGGCAACAAAAAGCTGAGTTTTGACACTGACCCTTATTTACCAAATGACCTTGGGAAAGTTACTTTACTCCTCTCAGTCTTCATTACCTCAACTGGGAATTCAGGGTGTTGACTGATCTGCTCTCTGCTCTCAACTCAAACAAGCTCCATTTCTATAAGGAGTTAATTATCAGTTGTCTCCCCGGCCCAGCTGGACTAACACCCATCCTTCTCCCTGGTGACTCAAATATAGAAATTTAATATAGGTGGCAAATTATTTCAAAAAATAGAGCATTTCCTTTTCTGCCACAATGTACATGCCCGAGTCACATCTGGATCCCAGTATTACAGTTATGATGCTTTTTTCTTCCTGATCAGCAGCGGGAAAGCACCTCATGGACTACTCTGAAAGTCACCCCAGAACATTATTAAAAGTCTTGAATGAATCATTAGAACTTCTCCAAACTCACCTTTGAGAATCAAGGTTGTTTAGGACCCTGGAGGAGCATTTTACATCTTGGTAAAATGAGAACTTGTTGACATCCCAGGGAGCAGAGTGAGTCACATTTGTCCCTCCTCTACCAGGAGTGTCAACTATACTATACCAAGACACCCCTCTGCCCAAGACATCACTGTGCAAAGCCCCACCCCGTGCCGCAAGATAATTTTAGCCCAAAGTCCCTGACGCATTCACCTTAAGTTACTTCAGTTGAAAATTTTCCTTTGGGAGGGTTTGGGACATCTTTCCCATCTTTCTGGTGGACTTTGGTGAAGAAGAGACAAGCAAAAGCCTGAGACTATTATGTGTGTGTGTGTTGGGATGGGAGGAAGTGGAGTTAACACAGGAAAATGTGTTATCCCCTAAGTGTTATTTCCCCAAAGCCATGAATTTCCTTCAGAATAGTTGATGTTTTCCATCCTACCATAAAAAAAATTAAAAAAAAATAAAAAAAAAACTTTCTTCCAAATGTTAAACTTTCCAAATAAATTGACGCTTGGAGCTTGGCAAGCTACAGAATAGAGACTAGGTTCCCAGAAGGCTTTGCTCTAATTTTCAAGCTTCCAATAGAGAGGCTGGAGGATTTAAACTGGTTTGAGGGGTGATGGGAGAGAGTGAGTGAAAATACTGGCCTTGGGTATAATCCAAAGTGATTTTTGGCTGCTAAATTTTAGAAAAACATCATTGTCCCAAAGTCTGAATAAACATCTTCTTCTCCCTAGCATTTCCCCTGAAACAATGATTTAGTAGAGTCTTACTAACAAAAATAATATATGTCTTATAATGCACTCAAAGCCCCTAGGGCATCCCTAAGGTTATCTGTCTGTCTCTGCAGAAGGTGTTGACTCCCTTTTTCCCTTTAAAGGGAGATGCTTCAGTTCAAGTCAAGGACTTTGGATGTTGTCATAAACTGGATGACCCCAGGTTCAAAATACCTAGAGTCAAAATCCATTAATGCAAACTTGGTTAATCTCAAACTAATGATAGTTTCTTTATCCTGGATAATGTTAACTTTGGCTATTGTTATTAAACAGGGAACAAAAGGGAAATTGAATGCTGAGCCTCTGAACAATGGATGTGAATGCTTTCTGGTCATTAAGGCATTTTTAAGGTTCTCTAGAATAGAGGTCCCCAACCTTTTTGTCACCAGGGACCAGTTTCATGGAAGACAATTTTTCCACAGACTAGAGGGAGGAAGGGGAATGATTTCGGGATGATTCAAGCACATTACATTTATTGTGCATTTTATTTCCATTATTATTACACTGTAATATATAATGAAATAATTATACAACTCACCATAATACAGAATCAGTGGGAGCCCTGAGCTTGTTTTCCTGCAACTAGATGACCCCATCTGAGGGTGATGGGAGACAGTGACACCCGAAGTATGTTGCTTATGTCCAGTTTACTCCATAATCTCATTTTGGTTGCTGTCACGGTAGAAATCCCTGCTTCACAAAGATAGGATGTTGGAAATGGAAGCAGGCTTTTCAGTGCTTTTGTGACATCTGAGGATATTCTACTTTGACTTTAATTCAGAACATATGGAAATTTGAAGTTGTCTCAAACAGACTTTTAAGGACACTGTTATTTGGGATCTCAAGCAGTTGATCTTCCAGCATGGACAAAGTCAATTCACCTGGCTTATTCACAAATGGGTTGCACATACTGTATCCTCATGCTCATCCTCCTGAAAAATATATTGCACAAAAACAAGCATTCCTGCCTGTTGTCAACATCGGGAGATGCCTGTCAACATCATCCACCTGGATTGCATACCACGGTGACTCATTAACCCTCTCTAGCAATTGTGCCTCAATAGCCTCTGCTATTTCATCAATTCATCTAGTTATAGTGCCACCTGAAAGAGGAACACATGCCACCTGTTGAACTACAGTCTTTCCTAAAAATTCATGACAAATGTCCTTAGCAGCAGGCAGAATCAGCTCTTCACTAATAGTAAAAGGCTTTTAGCTTCAGCAGTGTGGTTAGCCACTAAGAATGATGCTCTCAGTGCAGACACATTTGACAAGTGGTGGCCTTCGATAATCGCTTCTGTTCTTCATGTTCACGTTTTTTTCTTCCGAAAAACTCCAAAGACTTGTCTTTCAATGCAGGGTGCTTGGTCTTCATGTGGCAAAGCATTTTTGAAGGTTTCACGGTTGCATAGCTTGTCACCATATATTCTACAAAGTAGGCTTGGCGAATGTGAATCACCTTTTGCAATGAACCTGTAATTTAAGTAGGACTCTTGGTATTTTCTTTTAAATGCAGCTTTCTTTTTGTTGGCAGTTTTAGAGTCTTCTGCTGTCCCATTATTGGGTCTTTCCCCCTTTCCAAGGAGGTCTCCAGTGATGTTTGTTTTTTTACTCATTTTGGATAGGGTTAGTTTGTGGGCTTACCAAAACCGTGACTGAGACAAGTGTGCAGTGCGGGAAAGAGGTATGGACGGAAGTGGTAAATAAAATAATAATAATGTCAATAATGGGCGGTCCACATGCAGACTAAAATAAGTGTCAAATTCTGACTTAAAGTCTGCCGTGAGATGCAGCTGTACAACTGAAGTACATCAACTCACTTGCCACTATAAAGCCTGCCACCAGATGCAACTTAACTGTCACTTGCCACTCACTGATAGAGTTTTGATCTGAGACTGCAAGCAATTGATTTACTATGGTCTCTGTGCAAACCTCTCTGTTATTGTTAATATGTATTTGCAGCCGCTCCCCAGTGCTAGCATCACCATCTCAGGTTCACCACAGATCATCAAGCATTAGATTCTCATAAGGAGTGTGCACCTAGATCCCTCACATGTGCAGTTCACAATAGGGTTCGCGCTTCTGCAAGTATCTAATCCTTGATGATCTGAAGTAGAGCTGCTAGCACTGGAGAGTGACTGCAAATATGGATGAAGTTTTGCTCTCTAGCCCACTGCTCACCTCCTACTGTACAGCCACTGGTTCCTAAGAAACCATGTATAGATACTGGCCCATGGCCCAGGGATTAGGGACCCCTGTTGTAAGGCAGAGCAGCCTCATTATTTCCACTATCTTCTCTGACAACTGAGTTCAACTCATGGGTATCTGAAAATCAAAATATGGAATTTTCCTTTAAATATTTTTTGTTATAGATATTCAATCAACACAAACTAATCCAGCCCCTCTAACCCCATGAGGATGGTTTATACAGTGTGTCGATTTGCTCCACTGTTCTTTTCTTGCCCAGGAGAAGCACTGGAATCTACTTACTCTCAGTGGAGCCACCCGTGTCCTGAGTGACCATGCAAACAGCAGTCGCCTCTCTGTGCCCGTCCCCGGCATGCAGTGAGTGCTGCAGGCTCCCGGGGCTGCAGCTTCATGCAGGTGGAGGTGAGGATCCTGCGCAAGACATTAGGGTTCTTTGTAGCCAGCGACTTCTGCCCGACTGTCAGTTTCTTGTGGGCAGAAGCCCAACGGCCCCATTCGCATACTCACCACGTTACTTGGCACAGTTAATGCCTGGCACATGGTGGAGACTCAACAAGCATTTCTTCGACGAGTTCGCTGCTACCTTCAGCAGGGCCAGTGGTGCCACAGCAATGGCTGTGTACTATTTAAATAGATTTGCATATTATTTTGCCTTCTGAGTTTAGTAAACCCTCGCTCTCAAGAATGGCAAATTAGATTAAATAGCAAAAGCATTTTCAAACACAATCCTTGAGACAGGATGCACACAAAATGCAGAACAGATTTTCAAACCAATTCCTCTCATCACATTTTAGATTGAGAATGGCAGGCTGATAAGGATGCACTTGTATAAACAGAGAGAGGAAAAGAAGGGAGGGGGTAGGACGGAAGGTAAACAAGGGAAGGATGAGAACAGATTGGGAGAAAAGTAAACAACAGACATCTTTTACGTAGTTTTCCAAATTTTTCTTTGAAAGAGCGTAATTAGTTCCTCAACTTTTCCAAATGCTATCATTGATTTCATGTTGGCTCTTCACATAAGAATAGACTGAAAGGAAGCAGAAGATGGAATTTTTCTTGTCTTTGTACCCTCAGCACCTGGCCCAGTGCCTGGCCCACAGGGCTAGAGTTTAAATTCTTTTTATTAAAAACACCATTTTTAGTGAGCTTTCACATACATTAGCTAAGATTATGATAAATGCGATTGCTGCCCATACTGCCCTTGAACTCTTGCTGATTGTAATGATGCTCCCCCAGAAAGTGCTGTGGTGCTGCCAGCTTTACCCCAACAAGAAAACACAGCTCAAAGGCAAGCTGGCAAGCAGCGGCTGGAATCAAATCCAAGGCAGTATGGGTAATTAACAGCCATGCTGTGCTGTTTCCACTGCCAACACTTCAAGATCACAGATCCCAGCCACTTGGGAGTGAGGAAAGCTGAAATTAAAGATACAATTGACAAAGACTCAAGAGCTGAACTGTGAGCAGTTGCAGCCAAAGAGACTCAGAATTCTCTATAATCGATACAGCTAGTTGCAAGGGAATGGATTTGTCATTGCTTTAGAATTAATATGGCAAGCTTGAATTAAATCAGGGAGAGCATACTGGTTGGTACTTTTGAAGAAATATGTTTCCAGACTATTGGAAACTGGGAGTGAGCTGGGCTTCAGAGACACCTGGGCACTGACCCTGCTTTATTCACCCACATCCATGAGAGTTCAACCCTGCTGATGCTGAGTTTGGTGCAAGAACCATGGGAGCCCAATATTTGCAAACATTTCTCTAAAGCAGTGATTCTAATCAGAATACGTGGAGGGGCTTTAGAAACCACAAATGCCTGGATCTCGTCTGCCAAAGAGACTGATTTCACAAATGTGAGGTACAGCCTGGGTATCTGGGTTGCTTTCTTTTTCTTTTTCTTTTTCTTTTTTAAATATTATTTTTAATAGGTTTTACATGTATAAGACATAGCATTTAAAATGCACACAAGAACAATACAATAAGTCTCCATCCAACCCTTGTACTCAGGCACTCACTTCTTCAGAGGCAACTTCCAGATACCACTTTAAAACAGATAAGAAATCAAATATATTTATATATGAAGTGAAAATATAGTATGGACTATTCTGCACTTTGCTTTGCTATGCTATCTATATGCTTTGACTCTCCTCGCTTTTTAAAGTTTTCCTTTTTAGTAACATTTTGCATTAGTGTGGTATATGTGTTACAATTGGCGTGCCAATATTGACACATTAGTATTAACTATGTCGACAGTTTACATTAGGGCTCACTCTTAATGTTGTACATTCTATGTTTTAACAAATGTATTAACAACATGTATCCACCATTGAGGTATCATACAGAATAGTTTCATTGCTCTAAGTATCCCCTGTGTTCTACCTATTCATTTCTCCCTCCCCTCTCACCCCTGGCAACTTCTGATCTTTTTATTGTCTCTATAGTTTTGCCTTTTCCAGAATGTCATATAGTTGAAATCATACAATATTGGCTTCTTTCACTTAATAATAGGTATTTAAGATTCCTCCACGTCTTTTCATGGCTTGAGAGCTCATTTCTTTGTGTAGGTAAATAATATTTCATTGTGTGACTATACAGTGTTTATCCATCCACCTGTTAAAAAAACATCTTGGTAGCTTCCAAGTTTGGGCAGCTATGAATAAAGCTGCTAATTAAACATTCTTGTGCAGGTTTTTGTGTGAACATATGTTTTCGACTCATTTTGGTAAATATCAAGAAGTATGATTGCTAGATCGTATGATAAGAGTATGTTTCGCTTTGTAAGAAACTGCCACACTGTCTTCCAAAGTGGCTGTACCATTTTGCATTCCCACCAGCAAGGAATGAGAGTTCCTGTTGCTCCACCAAATCCTCACCAGCATTTGGTGCTGTCAGTGTTTTGGATTTTGACCATTCTAATAGATATGTTGTACATTTCATTATTTTAATTTGCAGCTCCCAATGACATATGATGTTGAGCATCTTATCATGTCCTTATTTTCAATAAGCGCATGTATATCTTCTCTGGTGAGGTGTGTCTTCAGACCTTTTGTCCACATTTTTAATTGGCTTGTTTTCTTATTGTTGAGTTTTAAAAGTTTTTTGTATATTTTGATTACCAGCCCATTATCAGATATGTTTTGCAAATATTTTCTCCCAGTCTGTGGCTGGCTGGTTGTTTCAATCTCTGAACGGTATCTTTTGTGGGACAGATGTTTTGAATTTAAATGAAGTCCAACTTATCAATGTTTTTTTTTCTTTCATGGATTGTGCATTTAGTGTTATATCTAAAAGTCATCACCAAACCTAAGGTCACCTAGATTTTCTCCTGTGTTATCTTCTAGAAGTTTTACAGTGTTGCATTTTACATTTAGGACTATGATTCACTTTGAGTAAATTTTTGTAAAAGGTGTAAAGCCTGTATCTCGATGCATTTTTTTGCACGTGTATATCTAGTCATTCCAGAACCATTTATTGAGACTATCCTTCTTCAGTTGAATTACATTTGCTCCTTTGTCAAAGATTTGTCAGCTATATACGCACAGAAACCTGCATATTTGGGGTTTTTTTAGCCCTAGATGATTCTAATCTACAGCCAGGGCTAAGAACCACTGCTTAGATGAAAGTGTGTGGATTGTTAATACAAGTTCCTCTGGGAAGGTAATGTAAGCCCTGAATATAAACAGTCAGCAGCTTAACAAGAAGCCACCTG
Organism: Pteropus vampyrus; assembly: GCF_000151845.1. Lineage (NCBI taxonomy): Eukaryota > Metazoa > Chordata > Mammalia > Chiroptera > Pteropodidae > Pteropus > Pteropus vampyrus. The sequence goes on from NW_011888789.1 coordinate 14,192,978, forward strand.
CTTTCTTGATTCTGGAGGATCCTACTTGCAGGGAAAGCGTCACCAGAAGCTGCATGTCCTATTAAAACCCAAGCTCCAAGGAAAAGCCACCCCAAAATATGTTGCCTCTGCTCTCTCTACATGAGCCACCTTACCTGCTTTAGAAGAAATATTTCTAACTCAATAAACTGGGAACTTAGAGCAAGTATGTGTGTATCTGTAACCTCCTCCCTTTAGTACCTGAATCATCTGAGATGCTGCACCGGGATTGAGTATGCCAGGTGCCATACTTGGGATGTAGAGAGTTTAGGCTAGGAGCTGGAAGAGCAGCTGACGAGCCCAAAATGAGGATGGCAAAAGAAGAAGATTCAAAGTCTCCCATTTTAGAGAAAGGCCCCATGGCTATTTCTTGCTAAAGACTTCATCAGCTTCTGTCTACATCACCCTCTTAGTAGAGATAACATACAGGAGCA
>NW_011888789.1:14193479-14216909 GCF_000151845.1 Pteropus vampyrus
AACCCAAGCTCCAAGGAAAAGCCACCCCAAAATATGTTGCCTCTGCTCTCTCTACATGAGCCACCTTACCTGCTTTAGAAGAAATATTTCTAACTAAATAAACTGGGAACTTAGAGCAAGTATGTGTGTATCTGTAACCTCCTCCCTTTAGTACCTGAATCACCTGAGATGCTGCACCGGGATTGAGTATGCCAGGTGCCATATTTGGGATGTAGAGAGTTTAGGCTAGGAGCTGGAAGAGCAGCTGATGAGCCCAAAATGAGGATGGCAAAAGAAGAAGATTCAAAATCTACCATTTTAGAGAAAGGCCCCATGGCTATTTCTTGCTAAAGACTTCATCAGCTTCTGTCTACATCACCCTCTTAGTAGAGATAACATACAGGAGCAAGGCCATGGTGGATAGAATGAAATCTAACCACGATCTATCCCAGAGCCTCGATCCTGGGAGGTTAGGGAGGCAGAAGCAGGAAGAATGAGGCTGAGAAGACAAGGCTGCATCAGTGCTGGTGGCAGAGCCAATAGTCTGTAGGCAGAGTCCCGGTACATTCCTGGGGCCACAAAGGAGCAAGGGAGCCACTGCCAGGAACTGGAACGAACAAAGAGTGGGGCGAAGTGAAGATAGAGCCAGGGTGGAGTGGAGCTGGACTGGGACCCTGCAAGAGCAAGGCAGGAGGTAAGGCGGGTGTACCCTCAGGGTTCCTGCCATGGCTCTGCCGAAGTCTGTGGCTGGCTTTAAGAGTTCTGCGTGAGTTAGGTGGCTGCCCTAGAGGGTGATTCCAGGCAGCCGCTTCCTCACCATCTGAGAGAACTTCCCTCGGGCAAGAGCTGTAAACACCTCCTCACAATCTGTCCCTGCTTGCCCTTGACTTCTCTGCAGAGGGGAACAGCACATAGCAGGCATGCACACAGCAGGCGTTCACTGAATGAACGATTTTGTGGAATTTGCAAACTAGAATGCAAGAACCATAGAGCGCCAAAATGGCATGTCCATCAATGGATTCTTTCCAGGCTATGTTCCTTTTCACTTACTTTAAGTTGTGAGCCAACCACCACTATGTCCAAAAAAGAAACTAATGAAAAGTGAGCATACATGTAGAGTTAACTGATCAAGTAAAACATAACCAAGAAAGTGGCATGTTGACTACTATACCTAAATGTTACTATATTGCGTGAAAATGAGTTTAAGTAGTCACTCATGCTCATAAATGACTGTTATTATGATATTCTTACCTAGAACACCAAATTTTAGTTTCGTTTTCCTGCTATTCTGCATTATTTATAACTGATCTCAATGCTGACTGACTCTTTCCCTGTATTTCTAAGCTCTCATTTAATCAAATATCCTTGAAGCTGAACAGGAAACTTAATGGTATTCTATTTGAGCCTCCACTTAATGCAGAAAATCTTTTCACATAAACCTCCACAATACCCCCAATACACACACACACACACGCACGCACACACACACTCACACACACACACACACACTCACACACACACACACACACTCACACACACACACACACACACTCACACACACACACACACACACACACACACACTCTCTCTCTCTCTCACACACGACAAGCAGCTGCCTCAAGTTCACTTTCCCCAAGCTAGGTGCCCTAGGCGATTGAGAGCCCAGACATCAGAAACTCTGGGTCTCAGGCCATGGATAGACTGTGCAGAGGTTATAGTCACATTCAGAGAGAGGAAATGAAGGAAGGGGGTGCTGACACAGGGAGAATCCTGTGCCTGTGGGAGTCTTAGTTTCGAGAAATAAAATGAGATGGGTTAGAATAGGGGGTTGGGGAAGAAAGAAGAAGAGACACGGCCTGATACTCTACTGTTTCTTCTTACCCAGGTTTGCCCCTAAATGAACTAAAGCAGATTGAGGTTTGCAAGCAGCCTTGGCAACAGTGGGTTCAGTGGCCAGGAAAAGTCTATCTCCACCTCTCTAAAAATATTATCTCGCTGTCGCCAGATGTTGCTATAACCAGAGACAGAGCATTCCCAGACCCCAGTTACAGATAAAGTCTATTATGAGCAAATACCTAGAAGGCAGAACTTACTGGTGTAGATGAGTTTCTGTCAAAGTGTAAAAAATATCAGATATCTTTCTGTTTTGATAGGGCCAGCCAGATGGCAAAGAATTCAAGCAAGAACAAAACAAAAAGGAAGAAAAGGTCAGGGAGGGAGAACTACAGCCTGGGCTTTCCAATTCAGGATTTGGCTGACAATTGACCCCATTTCCAAATGCAACTTGAATTTCTTGTCGTGTGAATTTTCATTGATATTTAGCTCCTCTACTCTTGTGTCTAAATACCCCAACTAGATATATTCCCTTTGTGTGACTCTGTGGCTCTATCTTACAGGATTTCTTGCTGTGTACCTTGTATTATACTTTGGGGGTATTAACCACCTCTTTCTTTGAGGGAAGGCAGCATCTATACCTAACTTCTCTCTTTAAGATAATTTGGGGTATGGCAGAGTAGGTAGAATGGATCTGTTGTCAGAGGCCCCTAAGACACCCTCAGGTTCAAGAATTCTCTAGAAGGAATTACAGAACTCAGAGAAGCTATTAGACTCACGGTTATGATTTATGATAGCAGAAGGACACAGATTACAATCAGAAAGATAAAAGGCTCATATGGCAGAGTCTAGAATAGACCATTCATGAGCTTCTCATTGTCCTCTCCCCATGGAGTTGTACAGACAGTGTGTAACTCTTCCAGCAAACAATGTGTGACGATACCATGAAGGATTGCCAACCTGGGAAGCTCATCTGAGCGTGGCTGTACAGGATTTTAATCAGGGTGGAGAAGTGTCACTCACAAAAAGATACCAACAGTCAGTTGAAAGCAGTGGCTGCTGAATTATCCTAAGTACACCATGCAAACAAACACGCATTACTGTACCCTTCTCTTGATTGCTCTATGAAATTGAGTAAAATAGTAAAATTATATATTCTGGTTAAGAAGATGCAACTTAAATACTCTGTGGGTGAACAAAAGGGAAAATTCTGATACACTTTGTGTTGATCCCTTAGACTGTAGCACTCATTCTATGAGATCTTACCAGTGACCGTGCATCCTACTGTATATTAAATGAAGCACTGAATTGCAGCAACTAAAAAATTCTTCCCCTACCTCTTAGGTACTTTGATTTTAAAAATGGAATTTCAAATCATCTCTATCAACAATCCTGTCCAAATAAAACTGGACTTTGCTCATCTGTCTGCATATTTGGCAAACCACACAAATGTAACTTTTGGCAAATTCCATTCAGTCTATAAATTTTCTACCAAAGGTAATGAAACATCTTACCTGTTAAATGTCCTTCACACCTTGTATGGAACACTGCTGAAAAAGAGATGTGATCTGCTTGCCTGTGATATTGAGGCTTTCATAAGGAAAGACTTTTTGGTCACGATTCATGTTCTTCAAAACACTTAATGAGAGTTAGGACATTACAAAAGTAGAGAGAGGTATCATCCCATCCACAACATGGCTCTCATTGTTGCCAGCCAGAAAAAAATAAGTTGAAAAGATAAAATCGTGTTTTCTAAACGTGGGACAAGAAAATGTCCTTTTCTGTTTGGAAATACATTGAGGATGAGCACAGAGAAAAGGATTATAGTAAAACAGAGATTTATATGCTGTTTCTCCAAAACAGTTTAATGACCTGTGAAGAGGCCATAAAGATCCTAGAAATGGATGAAATGACTGTGCCCAAGTTGTTTGATGTTATATGGAGGTTGTGATAAAAGTCAAAAAGCAAAAAAAACAGAACAAACAAACAAACAAAAAAACCTCATTTTTTTGGAAATAAGACTACCTCAGAACTCAAAAAATTATTACCACAAACGAGCAGCCAAGTTAAATAGGACTTTATCTATTTGTTTACTAAAACTGTAACTTAGTTGGCATCCAGCTTTGATTTCACAAATTAAAATTACTTCTGTGTTTTAGAATCATTTTCCTCGAGAAAGAGAGATTTAATTCATGATGGCACCCAATGTGCTTCAAAGTGTTTCAAAATGACGGACATTTTAGATATAGATAACCATGTGCTGAATGTACAAGTGCAAAACACCTGATTAACAAGAAGCTGGTCTACCAGAGCAAGCCTGGAGAATACAAAACGAATGAAAATTTCTGGAGAACTGAAAACTAATTCCTACAAATCTAAATACCTGCTATTGCTAGTAAGTAAAATCCTAACCATGCTTTGGTCACAGGCCTTTGTTAAGAGCATATATAGCTTGATGCCATTACATTGGCCTGACACCAGAAATCAGTATGATGTGGACTTGATAAGAACAGAAATGCAAGTCAGTGAATTTTGACTATTAAGTTTTATTACTACTTTAAAGAAAAGAAGGCTGTTCTAAAAGCTGTAAGCAGTTCAAAGAATTATTGGAAAAGAGAAAGAGTAAAAATACCCACTATGTCATGGGAGAGAAAAATGTTATTTTTCATTATTTTTTATTAAATATAGGTAATAAATGTTTTCTACTATATTGTCTAAAAATGTTACTTTGTGTCCTGAGAGCTTGGCTTTGAAAAACCAGTTCTCTCTGATTTTTCCTGCTAAGGGGCACAAACTGTTGAGCGTTTGTCTAAAGGCAGCTAATTGTCAGACTGGGGGTCTGAGCATTCTTATTGTCACCAATTCTCCTATGATTGTCTAAATTCAAATCCTTTCCTATCTTATTGCCTTTGTTGTGCTGAGAATTACCATCTCAGCATCACCCATCCGGTGTCATATATTAGTGGGTCCATGACTGAAGGCAACTGACAGGGTCAGCCAACTCTTAGTCATGCCCCAGAACCTACCATTAAAGTTAAAATAGGGATCAGGAACTGGATTTTCTTCAATTGATTGGTGCAACTTTCTCTACCAACTGCTCAAATGAAGCTTACAATTATAATCCCTTTCTTTTCTCCTATGAAATGTAATCTACCACCCAGAACTATCTTTTCAAGTTTCCCTCTGAATTAAGTGCCAATTAATGCCCTCTCCTGTTCTCAAATTCCTGCTGAATATATGTTCCATGGCTTTGGCACTTTCTCTGTTTCCTTTCTTATTCATATGACTTACTAAGGTTATAATTTAGAATTTCAATGGCTTCCTTGAGAAACCTGAAGATCTCATCAAACTGGCTCTATAATACTTTACTTTTCCCACTCAGTTCTTAAACTCCCTTTAGTCACTTTAGCTTTAGGCCCTCTGCTCCATTAGAAGCCCTTAAAGGACTCAGGGACCCCCAAAAGCAGTCACCCAAACTAAAGAGGCTAATTGGAAACAGACTGAATATTTTGTCTACTCAGATGAACTTTGAAGACATCTAGAAAGCTGCGTGATGCCTCCTTGGCTCCTTGCCCAAAATTTAGTCCACAGCCTCCATTAGATTACATATCAAGACAAATGAAAATCTTAAAAAATCTCCTCTACAAATAATGGTTAAAAAAAGCTTTAGCTCTCATATTGAGCTGATAACCTTAACTTGTTCTATCTGCCAGAAATACAATTTGCATGAAAATATAAAGAAGAGCAAAGATGAGAACTCTTTATAAACTAGTGAGTTTTGCTTAGTGTGTTTATGCCTAACTTAGGGCTCAAATTTTAGAACAAAAGCCATAAGATCTCTATTTGCATCTGTCTGTATGTTTACATAATTATATATATGTGGTATTTTCCTACCTCCAAATGGTATGCCAAATTAATTTATACAATTCCTTAAAAGAAGTTGATACTAATTGGTTTAGAGAAAAATGAGCACTTATATAAATAAAATATTCCTAAAATTCTCATAAATATAGAAATTAGTCCAAGTGCTTTTCCAATTTACATGAGTTTGAATATGACTAGTTTGATATCATTAATTTAATATAAATAAGTATGTCCTCCGAGTCATTAGCATTAAATATAAATTAGGCATATATCTTTATTCTACCTGGTTTACAAGTCAAATAAACTAATAGTATATCTGCTAAAAATTTACAATTATAAAATTTATAGATTTAAATTTAATCAAATTGAGCCATTGTTTTAACAAACTTTACTTGAAAAATAATTATGTATTATTGTATCTACCTAAAAATAGTTTCCAAAATCTTTTCGGTGACTTGCAAACTTAGACTTGGGCTAAGTAAATATTCAGTAAAAATCTAAATCATTTCTAAGTAAGAAACTACTAAAACATTCATTATAAACATAAGTTTAAGTTTACATACTTTTGACTTTTTTTAAAAAGAAAGTAAAGATATTTGGATTTATTAATAAACATGTTCTTTTCCCACACTGAAAATAAAAAATTTTACTTTAAAGAAGCATACCTATGTTGATTGTGAGATGATATACATATTTATAAAATTTGCTAATCTGCTATAAAATGCTGATATATAACAGATGATTCAGAATTGTCTCTTTCCTGGTTTGCTCTATATAATAAAGGTTACTAGAGGTTAAAAATTATAATTATAATCAAATGAAACTTCTAGAAATAATAAGAGTGGAGGAAAATAACTTAGTGTCTAAGGAATGTAAGATGTGTTTTGTTAAGAGAAAAAAATAATTTTATCCTAAAGTACTTGTTTAGAGATTGTTTAAATATGGTTCCAGAATGAGACAGAGGAACGTGTAGGATAAAAACCTGAATGCATAGAGAAAGCTGTAAAAGGTCTGCAGAAAAAAAAGAGAATGATCAAGCTGGCTAATATTAAATGGATTTATTTATAAGGTTTTAAAATGAGCTTTAATATCAACAGTATACTGATATAAAACTAGAGTTATTTCTTTCTCTTAAAATGACTAAATTTCTTGGGTTATTAGTATGCTCTTCATAAGAGATTGCAAAAGCTTTTTCTTTACCTTTTAAGCAGCCTATCTAGAAAACAGACTCTGTCTCAGCAGAATAATTTTCTGTGTTGTCTTTATCGTGTCCTCAATTATTTAAGAGAAACAAATTTTCTCGTCATTTGGAGGGCAAAGATATTTTTTAATCAAGCATATAACCTCCTATATTTACCTTTAAAATTTTTTATTATCACTTTGCTTGGAATGTTGCAGAAACAACCCTAGCAGAGGACGTTCCAATCAAGATTGTCACTTTGGTTAAATAGATAAGTATTCTTTCACAGTGACCTATAATCCTATCTAATGAAGTGTTCAAACTTTTTGTCATTTCTGACAACTTTTGATATTTTGCCTTCCCAAAATCAAATCCTAAATGCAATTTTTATCTCAAGCTGACTTTGAGATTTCTCAGAGGGCCCTTGGAAAATCTCAAAGGATATCTTCTAAAAAGAGATATATTAAAAATAATTATGTTTATTTGATATGTTTAACTGTATGAAAAGTGTTGTCAAATAAGAAGAGAGACTTAACTTTGGATTATATTTATATGGGTAAATGCTATTAATATAACTATTTCAAGAATTATATAAAATTTCTAGAAATCTGTCAATGACTTTGCTGTCCATGATAAGTCCTTATGCTCCTTTGCTCCACAGTAGACAACAATAGCATAATGCTATCAGTCATAATTCCAGTTATTATTGAAAATGTTGTATGTTCTAGAAAAAAACAAATTTTTTAGTTGATTGCATTATTTTTATACTGAACTTACATCAGACCTTTAACCACAGCCATTTTAAGTCTTTCGTCATTCACAGATGTTCTGGTTCTTCTCTGAAAGCACTTGCAATCAGTTACAGATCAAAGTGCTTCTTCTTCAACAAAAAGGAACTCAGAAACCCAAGAAAAGGACCATGCCAGGTACTCTGGGGTACAGATTGCTGATGGCATTGTTAAAATAACTTTGAGATTATACCACTGGACAGGTCAGGATTTACAAAACTTCCAGTGGAGAAGCCAATGAGTACATGAAATTACTAACTCAAGAACAATCAGAACAGAATTAATTATATGAGAGTAAATGAACTGATGAAGAATGATTATGATTGTTTCTGGCTTTTGTTTGGAACATTGCTGGTTCTTTGATGTTCTATTTTCTGGATATAAATGGTAAAGATGAACTGGAACTTTAAGTGAACATAATCAGTCAAGAAGGTCTGTGGGAGGAGCGAGGGCTTATGGAAGTTCTCATGCTCTGTGTAATCACGAGAACCCTATATGAGAGAACTCTACAGGAAGAACTCTATGTTTGTACTAAAGCTCTATCATTCTGACTTGCCCTTCTGTTAACTTCCTTTTCTTTTATGTAACTATTCCTCCATCCTGTCACACACGTGGCTTGCCATGTCTGCATACTCTGGCTTGCGACCCTTTCTTTTTCCCGAATAAATCCCTTTGGTGATAAAACACCTAATCGATATTATTTTTTTAGTCAACATAAAGAACCCCTTTTTCTTTTCTATTAAGTTATCTATACATCGTAAAAATTTAGTAGATTATACATTTATAAACAGAAATGAAACATTTACCTTTTCTCTCTGCCTGATTCCTCCAGAATTCAGAAACCGTTATTGAGTATTCTAATTTTTATGTCACTATAATTATTTACATAAGCTCAATAAGAATCTATGTTCTTGGTTTCAGGACATGACTAGAAACATTATTTATATAATAAAGGCTTTGACTGGAATGTCATTTTTGAGAATGATGTGCATAGAATCAGATATGACCAGACAGTTTTATGGAACTAAGGTTGACTTTATAGCGCCAATGCTTACAAAGTCCTCTTGGAATACCAGTCTAGTACCTGACTTACAAGTGATTAAGGAAGTTCACGTCCTGGCAAGCCTAAGAGCTTTAAAACATTCGAGAGACCTCGAGAAGAGAAGAATTCACCCAGTTCTGTAGGTACTGCCGATGAAGTCTGATGGCAAGTTCTTGGTTTGGCTTCTTAGCTTCAAGAGGCTTTTACAAGTGCAGTCTGAGATTCCTTATAAAAGTTCCAGAAAGCACACTTAAAAAGGCCAGTGTGGTCAATTACTATTTTTGCTGCACTTGTATAAATAATCATGCCATATTTAATGAGACCAGACTTATTTTGTAAGCAAGAATAATCTTACTTTGATTATCTTGATGAAAGAAGGAGGTAGCTGTAGAGAGAGTTTATGTTTCAGTAGAATACTATATATAACACAGTATGGTATTATACCTTATGGGTATCAGATTCTAGACCCGTTTATTTTCCTTGACGTTTTATTGTCTACCTGTACACTGGACTAGATCATGCCAGCTTACATATTTTGGTCATCCTTACCAAATTCTTTATTCTTCTAGTTTACTTCAATATCTGGTTTCAGCCCTCAAAATTAACATTTTCAAATTTTCTCCCACCCTACTTACTTGGTGTCACTGAACACTAAGACCTGACTGCCCAGATCCTTAGTGAGATTCTAGATAGTCTTATAACTGCCCTTTTACCCATAGATCTGAAAAAGTCTCATAAGCTAAAGCTGGTTGACTTAATACAAACTTCAAAAAACTGATCGCCACAACAATCATGCATGGGATGCCGTCACCAAAGACATTTAAACTGAAAACCAGCAAGTCCGTCATTGCCACTGTCATCCTCACTCTACCATCTAAAAATTCTTTGAACCCAATTTTTAACCCTCTGGATCCAGAAATTGGGTTTACGGTCTGCTCTAATTATTAATCTTTTTTTTTTTCATTCTAATATATGTTCATCTTTACTTTGAAGATTGCTCATTTCCCAATTTCTAACTCAAGTCTTCTCTCCATAGTAATCAACCCAGCTCCTTGTTTGTGAACTTCTGGCAAAGTTTCAGATGAGGGAAATCAAGGGATTAAGAGCCCGCCAAAGTGGTAAGTAAATTACTTGAAATATATCTGACCTTTGAGCAGCCACAGAAACATCATCTAAACTTAAACAGAGTCTCCCAAAAGTACAGCTGCCAATAACTCCCCTGGAGGGAGTTTCCTGTTCAGGAGACTAGCTCTTAGCATGGGAAGTGAGAATTCAGCAAGCACCAAAACAACAAATAGAACCTTTTATATTTTCCCATTAAAGTCTTAACCATCCCCCACTTTTTTTTGTTAAGTTGGTATATAAACATTTACCTCTGGCATTTCAGCAATTTACTGACTACTAAGTATTTCCTGCATACATAATAAACTTTCCTTCTATTAATTTGTGTATTGTCAGTTAATTCACAGACCCCAACTGTAACCACACACAAACTTCATTTCTTTAATACAGTCTTTCTTTTTCTCTGATTCTAGCTGGTTTTGCCCAGATAATGGCATTGTGACTCACTTGCTTCCCACCCATCTTCCAGCCTTCAGCCCTCATCCTCTGTATGCCTAACTCCTTTAATCATTAAGCCTCAGGACATAAGATTAACCAAACCTCAGGTGGACAATCAGGAGGACAAATAGGTTTCCCTTGGACTTTAGATTAAGGACCTTGGCTTTAGATGTGTTTCTGCCCCAGGCCCATCAAGGCAGAACAACAACCCTACCAGCCATGGGACCAGGCCACAGGGCCAGAGGTGATGGCACCATGGCTGATTCTAGAAGTGGACACCATGATCACTTACCTCATCTCCCTCCAATCGTCCAGTCAGTAGCACCCACAACCCCAACTCCCTTAGTTTCCATGACTGGGGATTTTTCCCTATATAATCTGTTCTCCCGAGACACCCAGGGAACAGGCTTTTGAGTGATACCTTGCCTGTGTCTTTGGGACTTGCAACTCTCTAATAAATCTAACTTTCTTTGCTGCTGTCAACATAAGAAATGGCCAAACCTGTAGAGAATTTTGATGAGTTTATTTGAGCCAAACTGATGACAATTGCTGGGAAGCAAAATCTCAACAGATTAGGAAAATGCTCCAGAGAATGGCAGCTTTGCAGCTAATTTTAAACATTAGTACATGAAATCCATTGGTGGAAGATTAGGGAGGCAGGAAAAAGCAAAGCGGGGAGACCTCTGGGATAAAAAGTGAAATGTTGGGACATGTACTTCTTTTACATTGGTAGGTACAGGAGAGTTAATAATTAGCATTTACAGCACATAGAGATGGTATGCAGGGAACAAGACAACCATGAGGGGTTCTGTGGTCTGTGCCCTTGTGCGGTGGGTTGTGCCCTGAAGGGTCTGGAAAAAAAGGGATCACTGACATTCCAAGGGTATATTATCTTAGAAGCAAAAAGACAATAGACAGCCTCACTTCAGGTAAAGATCGGCCTTTGTCAAGAAAGCTACAGGCCCAGGATATGACACCCATCATGACCTGCTTTTAGTTAGAATTTTTATGCTCAGACCATCCCATGTGGTTACTTTCGGTCTCTGAGTTTGTAGGGCCCACCATGCTGGTCTTCTCTGACCTTTCGTCCACACTGCAAAACCTGCAGGTATTTCTTCTTTGGCTTAGACCTGTGCAGGCAGACAGACCCCCTTTTATGTCCCGATCACACAACCATACTACCTACGTGGGTAGAGAATATTTTCCTCTTAACATAGATATCAATCATTGTTGTCTAAAATTGATAAGTCAAGAAATAGGGAAATACATTATACGCATATTGTCTATGGTTGTGAAGGCAATCGGTAGGCGCCCTCGAAAAATAGTTGCAAGAGATTTTCTTCAGAGAGTTGCAATGGGACTGTAGAAGGGAGAGAAGGAGCATGTCCCTTGTTTTTCATCATAAACTGTGGTATCTGATTTCTTGAAGTGCACATTTTACTTTGGTAAAAAGGAAATGAAAGAAATGAATGTAGAGCAGAGCCACTGTAGAGCCTGATAACAAGGTGGTCACACCTTTATGTACTTCACTGGCAGTTCACCCATCACTATCTGCATCCCTTCAAAGAATGTAGCACAAAGCTGAGTACAAAACATTTACATCCCAAGGGAATCACATCTGGGCAAGTGCCCCAATGGAGTATGCAAGGGATGTGGAAATTGATTGAGACTTCAAACTCTAGACCAAATGTTAAGTGGGTATTCAGTTGCAAATGTATCTGCTTTGCATTCCCTCAGGACCACAGTCGAGTATTCATGTGCTAATCAGAACTCACCAAAACAATGCTGCTCATCAGTAGCTAAAATCAGTACTAATTGCTAATGCAGAAAAACTTCCAGAAACCAAGAGTGAACATACTTCAAAGTAAAGAAACCACTTCTAGTTTATTATGGAAGATGTGATTTCCCCACCTACTTCAAATTGTCATGCCTTTCCTCGGACTATCAAAGAATGTGTACACAAGATCAATCTGACCTTGCAAAGCTTCACCTCCACACACAAATTTCTCAGGCCTTCCTTAGCCTCCAGAGCTTTGTTGAACTGTGGGCACTGCCCTATTTCAGGCACAGGTGCCTTTTTTCAAAGAAAATCCTAAAACTGAGGGATTTACTCCAAAGGTTCCCAAATTTTCTAGGTTCACGGTGCCCTTAACTATCTCAGTAATTTTCTTCCAGCATTCCAGGCCAGCAGTAACTGACAATTCAGTTTATTAAGTCGTTACGTTCCACGCAACTTAAAACATATTAATTTTTTACTAACTTAACAGCCGATTGAAAAAAATAATACACACAAATTGAAAGGAAAATAATATTTCATTCTTAACCACAACTACTTACTGCTGGGACATGTGCTCGGTCGAGTGCGCATGTTGTCAGGCGTCGCCACCCCCTTTCCTGTTCTGCATTGATTTTGCACACGGCACTTCATTTTTATCACAGTGCAGAGTGGAAGAATAACATTGCCTCTACCCTTCTGAGTTCTTAGCTGAAACTCCTGTAATAAAAGACAGACCAACAAGAGAAAAAGGAACAGAAGTTTATTAACATGTATATCTCACATAGATACCCGGGAAAAATGAGTAACTCTAGAGGCGGCTTAGACTTCAGGCTTAAATACCATCTTAATAGGGAAAAGGGAGGGAGGATGGGGGCCTATTTGGGAGGATAAGTGATTGTTAGGAAAGATGAATAAGCCTTAGAAGAATAGATGAGGGGTACAATAGTTTACAACAAAGTCTGACTGGGTGCAGCATTGACTTCTAGTCTCCCCTGTGATGAGTTCATCTTCCCTGGTTGATGAAACTCTCAGGACGAGGATTTACAACAACCGAGTTCCTTTGGAAGGCTCCATCTGCAGGTGGATAAGGGGAGTTCAGAGAAAGGCCTCTCCCTGTATTTGCTATTTCTCTAGTTTCTTCAGCTCAATGAAACCGAAGGTCTTTATGATTTTGATTAAATTTAGCTTTGAATCCCAGCTCTAGAAATTATCTCTCTATATATACCCTTCAGAGACCTAGTCTCTATCCTAGATAATCAGCAAGCTCTAAGGCAGCAGAAGACAAAGCCTGGACCTGACTGATGGTTTCTGGACCTCTAGAAGGCAGAAGATGACATCTTGACCTAAGTTATGTTTCAGTTTCTGAACCCTAAGGTAGAATGACCCCCTGGCTACTTTTCCATGAAACCAGACAAAGGGATACCAGAGCAGACTTTAGAGTTGTCCTCAAGATTTGAAGAATGATTTATTACCTCACCTCCAACCAATCAGTTCCCAGCACAACCCCACATCCCTAACCCACAGCTTCTTGAGATTTTGCCCTGTGTAATCTGTAACCAACATACCCTTGGAGAGGCAGGTCTTTCAGAACATTAACTTGCCCGCACTCCAGATTGGTCAAGTCTCTAATAAACCTTTCTATACTGAAAACTCCTGCTCTTACATTTCTTTTGGGCCAGTGTGCACAGGCAGATGAACTCAAATATTGGAGTCCTGTACCTCAATAATCAATATGCCAAAGTGGCATATCTGGGGGTGGCATGTCCTAAACTCCCACAGTCATATTTTTGGGTTGCACATTCTGCTACCCTTCAGCAGCTACCTTAAAAAACACAGCCTCTCAAGCTAGTAATTCATGAGATGAATAAACTGTGAGGTGTCTGACAGGTGTCAAATTCCCCCAAATTTCACAATATCCCACAGTGCTCCTTTGAATTCACTGTGATGTTCAAGTGCATTGGCACACAGTTTGGATATCAAAACCTACCCCAAGGCAAAGTTGAGTCCAGACGTAGGTTCCTGGAAAGTTGGGTAGGTGGTATTAAGTGGGGGATGATGAGAATTAGGAGACTTTACCTTAATATCAAGTAATCAAGAATTTTCAAAAAATCTCTACATCTGAACTTTAAAGCAGAAGACCGTTGCTGTAAATTAAAGTAGGAGGCAACTCCTCTATTTTAAAATAGGAACTATAATAACTAACATTATTTAGCTCTTACAAACATCAGTCACTATCCTAAGTGCTTTACTGCATTAACTCAATTATCTACAATGTAACCCCATGAGATGCTATGATTATCCTCATTTTACAGGTGAGTAAACTGAGGCACAAAGATTCACAGACTCCGAAGTCTAAGCTCTTCCTCACATGGAAAATAAACCCTGAGAAGATTCTTCACTAGATATTTGGTTCAGTACTTAAAAATGTGCAAAGTGCTTTCAAATGAAATATATCCTCTTATGGCCACAACACTACAAAGTAGGAAAGACAAATAATATACCCGAATTCCAAGTGGGGAAAATGAGGCTGAGTGGGGTCCAGTCCAAAGTCAGACTACTACTAGCGAGTGATGGTACAGGACAAGCCCAGCTTTCTGACTCCGAGTCTAGTGATCTGGCCACTACATCACATTTAGGTGATTTTTTTTTGCCATACATTCTCTAAAGTAGCACAAGTGACTTCTTGGAGAAAAATTAAAAGACTACTACTGTTTACTAATCTCAGACAAAATACTAATGGCTTCAAGTCATCGTACTACGTGTCAAGCATTTTGCCAGGCACTTCACCTTCTTAAGTCCTCTTGACAACCTTTCACAGTGGATGCTTTCCCCCTTCCTACAGATGAGCAAATTGTGGCTCACAAGAGGCAAGTCACTTCGGCAAGGTCCTTCCGCTAATGAAGACTTGGTTAGCAGACTGTCTGGACCCTAAAAAGGAATGGAATGTACCCTTAACCACTGTGCAGGTTTTACAAAACCAGTTTCGTAAAGTAAGATGCTTCAATTCCAGGAAATAAAGAGAGTTTTCACTGGCAATCCTGTTTCCTGTTTTTTGGGGAGGAAAAAAACTTATCTTACTTGCTATGAAATACAATCGTAATTTTGTAATCACTATTTTCTTTATTTGGAAATTAGTGGAAACAACTGGAATGATAATGTGAAGAGGTCAAGAGACAGGGTCTTTACTTAATTTGGCTTCTTGTGTAAGTTGAGCAATGGAATTTAAGGAGATAAAAAGTCATCAAGAACTACATTTATAGAGAGAATAACGTAGGAAAACAAAAGGAAATGAACATGTATTAAACCCTTATGGTGCACTCCAAGCTTGACCCCATTTCCTCCTCACATCTGCCAGCCAGGTGAGCATTTTACTGGTTTATGGGTGAAAAAACTGAGGCTGGGGTGGTTAAGAACTAGTAACCCACCCAAAGTGACCTGGGCTGAGGATGGGAGTTTAAATCCCAAACCTGAGCTCTTTCTCCTGGCAAACTTCCTGACCAAAGAAACACAATGCAAACGTTAGAAAGTGATTATTTGTGCAAATATGCAAATCAACAAACAAGAGCAATATCCTGTGATAATTTCTAAATAGTAAGTGAAGTTTCAACAACAAACAATTAATTTGAAGATCTTATTTCACAGAAAAACACAAGCGAAAAAACCCACCCAGGTCATTCAGAGGCAAGTCAGCCAAGTTAGAGAGGACTAGGATCCCTGCATTTCCCAAAAAACCACAACCGTTTCTTATATCACCTTCATCAAAAATCAAAATCAGGCTTTTTCTTGGCCCAAATACATGAATGAATGGTCCCCAAACACAGTGTTTAGATCAAAAGACAAAAACAAAAACACTCTATTACAGATGAACATCTAAGTCATAAAGAGTTTAATGTACTTGTAAATAATTTCTATGAAGCAGTGCCTTGTAAAAAGGTAAGTTCTAGAAAAGTATTACCAAAAAAAAAAAAGAGAGAGGAGGAGGAGAGAGAAGCATGAAGGAAGGAAGGAAAGAAGAGAGGGAAGTGGGGAGGGAGGAAGATTGTATTCCTACAACTTGTCAAAGACGTATGTAGTGCCTTTCTTGTTATCTGTCGATATAGTCTATCAACCATTGTTTTTTTTTTTTCTCCAATAGAAGTTGGCCTATATGTATTCAAAAAAAATTAAGTCCCATGATGCTACCCAGGCACACACAGGAAGAACATATAAGTCCCCATGTGTGTGGACTGACTCAGGCCCTATGGAAGAGAAATATGAAGTGTGCTGTGGTGACCTTTACATTGACTTGAGAAAAAAAAAAGGAAACTTTTGTTTTCCTTTCTGTTTTTTAAATTAGTGTCCACTTCATATGCTTGTTGTTAGGATAAATGAGTTAATTTGTGTCAAATGCTTTAGAACAGTGTAAGCACATGGTAAGTACTCCAAAATAATGTTGCCTATTATTGTTACTAGCATCATTATCATTCTTACATCCATTGACTTATATTAGCATCCTGTGTAAAGCTGGAAAGCCAGAGGTTGCAATGACAGAAAGGTCACAAGACATGAGCTTAGTTCAGCATTGAGTTTGCCTGATACTTCAACCAAGGGAGCCCGTCCAGTAGGGACTTCTATTAGAACAGACTTGGTTTCAGTTTTCAGAATGCCATTGCAACTGTTAGAAGACACGTATTCTAGTGCATGAGTATTAAATCTGAATTCAGCATCTGGCCTGTTAAGAATAAGTTACTGACACATTGAACTTTAAACTTTTTGGTTCTGTTCTAATCTTTAATTTCAGAAACTTTACAACAAGGAGTAACATTCAAAAAACATTAAATTGATGGTGTCTGTGTCTGTTTCTTCAGGTGTTAAAAAGTAAATTCAAATAATATGTGATGGAGGCACAGAAAGGAGAGATAAGAAAGGCAGATATTACCATTTTAACAAATGATACTGAGCATGTATTTTTAAGCATTCTTTTCCCCAGAAGTAACATGTCTATTATGTAAAATACAATACTGAATAGACCTCTAACAGCGACCAGAAGCTTGAACATATACGTGTCACTTTATGTAATTAATTAACCGATATAATCCTTTCTCAGTACTATTTTTTGGTTCTTAGCACTTCCTTCTTTGTAGTTATTGAGTTATTTCAATTTATCACCCCTACCAGACTGGAAGTTTGTTAGAAATAGAGATTATTTTACCTTTGCAACTTGAGAGTATTCCCTTTTGTGCTTTAAAACATAATAGCCTCACAATTACTATTTAAATAAATAAGTTAATTAAACATTCACTGAGTATTTAATGAATATCCACTTATTTATATAGTCCTATCTTGACACTGTGGAAGATACAGAGAAATATGAGAAACAGTTTTCATCTTAAAGGAGTTTAGAGTTTAATAAAATAGATAAGACCCAACAGAATGACAGATAGATAATAGATGAATAGTAATAGTAAATGCTTCATGTTTAAGGATGATGAATGATGAAAATGAAAATGGTGATGCCAAGAGGGCGGCCACCCTGCCATGTTGCCTTTCCGGAACCCCCCACAGTGTGTCTAGCATTACTAACTGCGCCTGGCAGGTGTCCAAACATTGCTTGCGGATTGAATCAATAAGCGTAACATAGGCTGTCATATTTGAACGAGAACTTAGAGCTTATAAAGTCTAACCTCCTCATTTTACAGATAAGAGTTGTTCTTTAATAGAGTTCCTTCCATTCAGATCATCCTCTGTCTTCTTCATTTTTCATGACCCAGGTCATACTTCATCTTCTTGGCAGCCTTTCCTGACTCTCTCCATTCATAGTGACCCTGTGGTCCTATGAGTTCTCAGAAATCTTAGATTCTTTTTCTTCTTTCTTTCTTCTATTTTTTTCCCTTTTTCTTCTCTCTTTTTCTTTTTTCCTTCCTTTTTTCTTTCTCCCTTCCTTCCTTTCTCTTTCTTTTTCTTCTTTTCTTTCTTTCTTCCTTCTTTCATTACTTTATTCCTTCCTTTCTTACTTACTTTCTTTCTCTTTCCTTCTTTCTCTCTTTGTGCCTCCATTTTATTAGTAACACATTGTACATAGGATTCACTTATAATCTTTTAAATTGTGAAACATTTCAAGGATATAGAAAAATGTACAAAAATGATAAAACAGAATCAAATATCCACTATTCGATTTATCATATGTGCACATTTTGCCACATTTGTTCCAGCTCTTTATTTAAACATATGTCATAAAAATTCACCTGGAAGGATATATTCCTATTACAGTATGGGTGTTACCTCTGAGAAGGAAGGAGGTAGGAAAGTAATGGAATGGGGGGCAGGGTGCAGAGGTTGAGAATTTAGCTATTAACTGCCTTGTAAATTTAATAACAACGACAAAACATCCTGGAAACTGGATCCTTTTCCCCCTGCACACTGCACCCCCTTCCCATTTAAGAATCAGCTTTGTTTTTCTCTGGCTGAGGCTCTTGGGCACTTTGGTGCAGTTTCTCCATAGTTAAGTCTTGTCTCAACAATCGCGTTGACTGCAAGCTCCCAGAGGGCAGGGGCCATGCCTTACCCACATTTATCTTCTCCTCAACAGCCATATGGAACACATCGACTCATTTCATTTTATTAAACCGCACAGTTCCTGTGAATACGGCATATGCAGCTCATATTTTTATTTTAATAAGCATTTCTCTCTCAAATGATTAACTTTGCAATGTCTTCATTTATCATCTCATTCCTAGTCTTCCCAAGAATGTGGTAAGTATAGCAAGTCAAATTTGCATGTGATCCCTAACTTGTTTCCAAGGGACTCCCATTACAATGAAGATGAAAAATTGCTGAAGGCAGTTTTCAACTCCATCTGTGCATACCATGCTTTAAGGATTCATTAGACACATTTTCTTTGCTTATTTTGAAGATAAACTATTGCAACGTCTCCATGGTGGGGCAGATGTAATCTTCCCCGCCTGGATCCACTGCAGATGCTTTGTTCCATGGTGGAATTGAAGTCTCAAAGGTCAATAACTCTTTCTATCATTTTTCATTAAAGTGCTTGGAGCGGGCAGTTCTTAAAGGAATAATTACTTGGAATCTGGCATACGATTCTTGTTCACCCCAGTGAGTTAACCTTGAGCATTCCACTCCAAAGCCAGCCCTTGACAGGTTTTTGTGGGAGTTTCACCTCACACCTTGAAACAACTGAAATGTCTTAGGAAAACCACATTCCCAAAGTGAGAGTTCGCAGGCTGGGTGCAGAGACACGAAACGCCCGATCACCATGCATGAGGGTGAGCGGACGTGCCAGATGGGGAATGGAAGGGGAAGTGGGGGAAGGGAGTAACCATTGTACGTGCTTTGTGAAATTGCTCTTGTTTCAAACCTTGATTTCCTATAGGTTCAGGGAGAGTCCAACAAAGCTGTTATTATTCTGAACTCCAGGCTCTGGTGACATGATCCAGCTCCTACGCAAAATCTGTTTGAACCAGACACCTTGGGGACCTCAGCTGTGCTTCCTGACAGCAGAGTCTCCTAGTCCAAATTCAGTTCTTGTGGCCAAAGCTAAAGATCCCAAAAGACAGTGAGTAGAAGGGGCAGGGTCGGGGGAAGCAGGAATGAAGCAGTCTAGGTGATTTCATCACTTCAGATTGTGCTCCGACTTGACCATTGGGAGCACTGGGAGGGTTCTCTGGCAGAGCCACAGAATTATCCAAACAACTCCCAGAGGAGATTTTGGTTCATTTGGTCTATAAAAGTCTCTTTGGTTACAAACAATTCAAACGATTCAAGCTAATGTAAATCAAAAAGAGAATAGGATAGAAGAAAGCTGGCCTGGCTCAGGAAGGAAAAGACAGCTGAATAAGCCAGGCCTGCAGAGGCTGGGAGCCATCCCGCCCCAAGGCCCCATAGACCTTTTCTCTAGAGCGGTTTTGTCCAAGGGAAATAAAATTCCAACCACATATGTAATTTCAAATTTTCTAGCAGCCACATTTTAACAAACAAAAAGAGACAGGAGGAATTAACTTTAATAATATATTTTATTTAACTCGATATATCTAAAATAGTATCATTTTTAAATATAATGAAAGAATTATTAATGAGATATTTGAAGTCCTTTTTTTTTTTTCATATTAAGCCTTTGCAATCCAGTGTGTACCTTATACTCAGCCCACCTCGATTTGCACCAGCCACATTTCAGGTGCTCGATAGCCACATATGGCTACTGTGTTGGACAACACAGCTCTAGAGTGCTGCCACTCATCCACCTTATTACCAACGAAGCCTGATGTCAGCAGATCTCAGCTTAAAATTCCTAATTTCCACAAGGCAGAGATGTGGCTGGACTAACTAGCATCCTAGCCGTGGCCCGATCAATTAGTCATGGCAAGGCAGGACCAATTAGTACAGATGTGGCTGTGGAAGGTCTGGACTCAGAGAAGGGAGATCATGAACCAGGTGGCTCCCCAGGAAGTGGCAGCCAGGGCAGATTTAGGGTACACGCGGGGATGTTTTTACAGCTCCAGAGGTAATTTATGATGGGGCAAGCTGGGGAATCGCTGATCTGTTGTCCCTCTTTTTTACAGATAACGAACTGAGACCCAGAGTAGCCTCCTTTTCCCTGTCATGTAACATAGTTTAGGAGTGAGAGGTAGCAACATTGATGACTTTATTTTTCCATTCACTGCGGAAGTCCTCAGTGAATGCCTCCAACCTCCCGGGAGGGACTGGCCCTTTTGAAACCCACAGAATTAGGTAGCTTTTTTATGGATAACTTCACCCTCTGTTTCCCCAATACTTCAGAACAGTGTCTAGATCACATCAGCCCCTTCAGCGAAACACAAGCTGAAGGCCTCAGGGGTAGCATTTCTTAGCTTTCTTTCTCTTTCTCTAGTCATGCTCCAATAAACCAGATGGTGGAGGAGGTGAGACCCCTAATTAGTAGCACTTGCCAATTTCTGTGGTGTAAATGTTCTCACTCTGACCAATTTCAAGCTACCAACGATATCAACCTACTTGCAAAAATCCTGAAAAATTTAACCATCGGGTCTTGCAACCCATTACAAGCTGGACCCAGCCCACCACTGCAACAGTACCAAAACATTAGCTCCTCTGTGCCATGCCCTTTCTCTCCCTCTTCACTGTTCCCTACAGCATCAGCACAGCGAGGATGCTGGCTTCACAGCCAGTCAGATCATGGCCTGATCGCTGGACAGGTCTCTCTCTCCTCAGCAGATATCTTTGACGTTTGAGTTCATGTTAACTGAGTTATAGAATGGTGGTAAGGATGAGAGAAAACCCTTGTAAAGCCTGCACATGAGAAGTTCTCTATAAATGCCACTGCTCGTATTTTCCCAAAGCAAACTCACACAGCTAGCCAGAATTAGGGCCAGCATTTAAACATAGAGAAGTCTCTTCGAGGATTCCACTAAATTACTAAAACTATCCAGCAGAGGATGGTGTAGACAGATGAGGCACTTCTGACCTTCCCATGCATCCCTTGGAGCAAGTAGGGGGAGAACAACAGAGAATGAGAGGCGAAATTATCACTAAGAATTATGATGATGCTGAAATAAAAAATAATATTAGGTCCCGTATTAGTTTCCTAGGACAGCTGTAATGAAGTGCTACAAACTGAAGTTCTTTCTCTCACAGTGTTGGAAGCCAGAAGTCTGACATCAAAGTGTCAGCAGGGACACATTTTCTCCAAAGTCTCAAGGTGTGGGTCCCTCCTTGCCTCTCCCAGCTTTCCAAGGGACCCCAGGCATTCCTCGGCTTATGGCAACATAATTGCACATTCTACTTCCATCTTCGCATGGCAGTCTTCCCTCTCTATGTATTTCTCCCATCCTCATCTTACAAAGACAACAGTCATATAGGATTAGGACCCACCCTAATGATCTCTTCTTAACTTGACTAAATTTGCAAAGACTCTATTTCCAAATGAGGTCACATGCACAAGTATGAGGGTTAGGACTTCAAAGTTTGTTGGGGACACAATTCAACCCGTAACAGGTCCTCTGTGCCATCTAGGTAGTACAACATAAAACCCCTAGAGAAGATTCTCAGCCCTCTAGCCTCCTTTCTCTAATAAATAGAAAAGCATTTTGTACATTTCTAAATTCAACTAATATAATGTCTATCTCTGCTGACAACAATGGAGGATCTGGGCATCTTCTCTAGGTCCTATCGGCCAAACAATCCGACAAAATAGTCAGCAAGTCTGTTTCTCAGCAGGAGGACTCAGATCACAGATGCTAGATTCCCCTGGCCACACTGTATGAGAGCTGAGCCCTAACGTTCAGATGTGTGGAGGATCTTTATAAACTCCTTACTAATTCCTTCCCACCCTCCTCTACCTGTCTCTCCCACAAAATGTTCACTGTTTATTCATTCATTTTATTCACTCAACAAGTAAGGATTCAGCTCCTATCACTTATTTAAGTCTTTGCCTGTATTTGAATCCTGGTACTACTTACTAGCTGTGTTACTTTGAGCAAGTTACTTCATCTTTCTGTGCCATCTGTAAAAAAGGGAATAATAACAATAGCCACTTCACTGAGTTAGTATGAGGACTATAGGATACTGTACACGTAAACACTTACCACAGTGTCTGGCACCTGGTTAAGCTCTGAATACATGCTGGTCATCACTGTTACCGTGAGCCTGGCCCTGAATCAGACCTTAGAGATACAGTAACAAAAGACCTACGAGGCCTGACTCGAGGAGTTACAATGTAATGTAGACAATTGTGATCAAATGAACATAACAATTTCAGATTTAAAGCACTTGTGTTATAAAATCTTGTTTTTTATCATTATTCCCTTGGGCCCACTTGAGTTTCTGATTTTGTGGCCAGATATGTTGGAAGCAACTCATCTTAGCCAGTCAAGACTTTCTAGTTTTTCTAATCCAATCCAAACCAATGGTTTGATGCCATTACCCATAAAAGGCGGGTGGGGGAGGGGGGCGGTGGGCGGAGGGAGGGGAGAGTATAGGTAAGGGTAGGAGTGGGGAAAAGGGAAAGGGTGGGGAGCATTCATTTATTCTCCTCATAAAGCTTTCAAATTTGGATGTGCTTGAAATAAAGAAGAAAGAGTAAGGGGTAAAGAAGTTGAGACCATTGTCCATGTTGGAGCTTCACCAATACAAGCCTGAAAGCAATTTTGATATATTCTACACATTCGTTAACATAAAGCAAAAAATGCACAAACCTATCGGGGCTCAGGTCCAGTGAGAAATATCCCAGCTTTAGTTTTATCAGCAGCAGTTTTAGGAAATGAGAGGGAGGAGGCAGCAAGACATGGGTCAGTGTGACCCCCTCCAGGATAGCTTTGGTTCCTTGTAGGGGGCCTAGTGGTGGGGGTGGGGTTGGGTGGGGCAGGAGGGTAGGTTACAAAAGTCAAGACACATCACTGGATCTTATAAGAAATTTTTT
>NW_011888789.1:14218689-14220480 GCF_000151845.1 Pteropus vampyrus
AAGTCCGAAGGCCATCTGCAAGCTGAATTCCTTCTCGCTCAGGGGAGATCAGTCTTTTGTACTATTCAGGCCTTCAGCTGATTGAATGAGGCCCACCCACATTAAGAGGAGCAATCCGCTTTACTTGAAGTTTACTTATTTAAATGTTAATCTTATCCAAAAACACCCTCACACAAACATCCAAAAGAATGGTTTACCAAATGTCTGAGCACCACGGCCCAGCCCAGGTGACATATAAAATTAGCCATCACAAGTCCACCCCTGTCAGCTTGGTGCTCAGACACATCTCCTTAAACCACACTTAATCTCCAAAAGAAGATAATAAAGAGGTTATACTTCCATCAAACGTGCTACAACTATCCTGCTAACAACCAAAACACACTAACCCCATCCCAGAAGAAGTTAAGTCCATGAGTGATATTTATACTTCTACCTGATATCCTATAATTTAAATATTATGATGTCAAATTAAAAATAATTAAATACTATGATATATAGTTAATATATCTCATGTTATATGATAAGGGTATAAGAGAGGAAGAAAATAAAGATATCTGCAAACATACATACAATATATATGCACACAAAAACATATTGATAACAAAATAAGGAGGAAAAACTCATGACAAATACAGAAGTTCCCATTTCTGTAACTGGTCATGTGTTCACAGCTGGTATTTATAATTACCTTATTCCACTACCAACTCCGTATTCCCTTTGCCCTCAGCAAGCACATCAACTGGTCATGTAGAATGACCCAAACCTCCATTTCTGAAAACTCCAGGCCTTTAGTAGTCCTGCCAGGATTGTGTGGTGTGTATTTTTCATTAACCTTAATCACGGGGTATGATAAAACTAAAAGACACCCTACAGGATCTCCTGTATTCCAGACAGACTCATCCTCACCTTCTTTGTGGAGTAGCAGTCTAATTTCTCCTTGGTAGTCATTTTAAAAAGTACTCATGCTTGGTCCTATCACAGACAACTGAGACCTTGTCTGTGGTGGTGGATCCTGGGTAACCGAAACTTAAAAGGTCTCTCTAGTTGGCTTTAATATGTGTCCGGGGCTGAGATCCATTAACCTTATGGGAGAGGCAGAAAGGGAAGCAGGTGGAGAGAACACAATGTGGTTAAGGCTGGAGCAGGTGGGCAGGAAGGATACACCATCCCTGCTGTCGATGCCAGTATATGCAGTTCTCTGCGCCAGGAAGCATTTGAGGAAGTCCTCGGTGTGAACAAAGGTGGCATCACAAAATCTAACAAATATTCCCCTCAAAAATCTACCCTGGGTCATAAAGTCCTGAGAAATTAAAAATATGGAATAATTTGTGAAAGAAAAAAACTAACCCTGAGCTTGAGGAATGTGAAGGAAGAAGGGACAGGTACTAGGATCATGATTCAGAGGATAGTTCCACATTAGCCAAAGGATTTTTAAGCAAGGTCCTTGGAAGCTGCATTTCCTTCTTCAGATACAAGAAGAAGCAGATACGGACCTGAGTATTGAATTTTCTATTCACAGCTCATAAGCTTCAATTCTGTTGCCAAAAAAGTACACGAGATGTTCAATTTCCCTAGTAATCAAAGAAAGGCAAATTAAAACAAGACACTACCTTACATCGATCAGAGTAGGAGTCAGTGGAAAATCAGATAATGCTCTCGCACACTGGCAGACATGTGAACTAGGACAGCCACTCTGAGATGCCATCTGGCAGTCCTTCACAGTGTCAGGAATGCATGTGGCTGCAAGTTGGAAAACCCTCCCTTGGGGATATGCTCCTGAGAAAGCTTGCT
>NW_011888789.1:14220530-14223623 GCF_000151845.1 Pteropus vampyrus
AAATTAAAAATATGGAATAATTTGTGAAAGAAAAAAACTAACCCTGAGCTTGAGGAATGTGAAGGAAGAAGGGACAGGTACTAGGATCATGATTCAGAGGATAGTTCCACATTAGCCAAAGGATTTTTAAGCAAGGTCCTTGGAAGCTGCATTTCCTTCTTCAGATACAAGAAGAAGCAGATACGGACCTGAGTATTGAATTTTCTATTCACAGCTCATAAGCTTCAATTCTGTTGCCAAAAAAGTACACGAGATGTTCAATTTCCCTAGTAATCAAAGAAAGGCAAATTAAAACAAGACACTACCTTACATCGATCAGAGTAGGAGTCAGTGGAAAATCAGATAATGCTCTCGCACACTGGCAGACATGTGAACTAGGACAGCCACTCTGAGATGCCATCTGGCAGTCCTTCACAGTGTCAGGAATGCATGTGGCTGCAAGTTGGAAAACCCTCCCTTGGGGATATGCTCCTGAGAAAGCTTGCTCAGATCCAGCAGAGGATCGTAATACGCATCCAGGCATGTGTATTAAACACACCAGACTAGGTGCACATGGGGAGAGGGGACAGGATAGGAATGAGGAATAATAGGAAAAAATTAATAAATATAAAATAAAGTAAGAGAGAAGCCCTGTAAGACCAGCTATATAGCATGCCGTGAACTGAGCAATATAATTAACTGGATACTCTCCATCTGAAGTCCAATTTAATTAATTACTTACTTAATTAATTACCTTGACTCTGTCTCTCAGGGCCAGCTCATCCCTTGGCACTGGCAAAAGACAAGTCTGAGCCTTCCAGTCAGGGGCCGGTTTCAGCCAAGCCTGCCTTGGATGATGTCATTATACACCATGAATGCAAGTCATTTCTACAGGTAATAATGTTTTTTAAAATCTTTGTTATTCTGATGCATAGAAAAGGAACAACTAAATTTTGGAAGATATACAAGGATTTTAAAATTATATCTTCCTTTAAAATTTGAGCCTGCAGTAAATCCTCACTTAATATTGTCGATAGGTTCTGCAACTTTAAGCATAACAACATATAACAAAACCGATTTTACCGCAGGCTAATTGATACAAACGAAACTTCCTACCACATCTCATCAACGTTGTAGCAAAACGACACTATTAGTGACTCCTGTCGATGCCCAAGAAGTCCCAAACTGTCACAAGCTGGGGCTTGGTAAACGTGGTAAGCAGAATCATGGTCCCCCAAATGACCATGTCCTAATCCCTGAAACCTGTGATTATGTGACTTTACATGTCAAAAGGAACTCTGAGGATGTGAATAAGGTCAAAGACCTTGGGATGCAGAAGATTACCCAGGATTATCCTGGTGGGCCTCATGTGAACCTTAACACAGAGAACTTTTCTTGTACCTCATAAGAGAGGCAGGTGTGACTGCAGAAGTAAATTCAGAGAGGTGGTGTTGCTGTCTTTGAAGACAAAAGAGAGGATCATAAGCTAAGTACTGCTGGAAGCCTCCAGAAGCTGGAAAGGCAAGGAAGTGGATTCTCTCCTGGAGCCTTCAGAAAGGAATGCAGCCCTGCTGACACCTTGATTTTAGCACAGCACGAGTCATCAGACTGCTGATCTACAGAGCTATATATAAAAAAAAAAATTGTCTTGTTTTGGGCCACTACATTTGTTATAATTTGTCATAGCAGCAATAGAAAACTAATACAGTCAATACAACCTGCCTTAATTCAAACTACACAATCCAAAGTTTGCTTTTTTGTAGTTGATTTTTTTCTTACCTTTTCCTGCTAAAACCCTACAGTCATCAGGAGTGTGATTCAGATGAGGGAGGGCTGTGAGAAGCTCACAGAACATTAGCATTGTTAGCCATCACAGAAGAAAACCAGTCCAACTGCCCACCCAAAGCCAGAATCTCTCCTACAACATACCTGAATGTCGGATACCACCTGTGCTTGAACCCGAGGAAGAAAGCTGCCTCCTAGGTCTATCTCCATCTGCATGTCAAATTTTCTCTTCATAGCTGACTTTGTTCTATCTCAGAGAACATTGCTTGAGGCTCTGTTAAAATGTCCTTGCTATGAACCAACATTTACTGCTCTAAAGTGTTTATGTTTTGGCATAAGTCCTGCTAAGGCGACACAGAATAGAAGATAAAGGGTGTATGGACCCGAGATAAGAAGACTGGGTTCAGAAGCCAGACAAGCAGATTATTGAGCTGACCTTCAGTTCCAGCCTATTCGATTCTCCATATGTTCGTGGGGCACCTAGTACTGTGAGCCCTGCAAAACACAGGTCTGAACTGCGCAGGTCCACTCATATACAGATTTTTTTTCAGTAAATATAGTTGGCCCTTTACGCAGTTTCACATCTGCAGATTCAACCAACAGTGGATAGAAAACAGTAGCTTTCACATTCCCAACAGCAGTTTCCCGGCGGCAGATTTCCAGCCGCCAATCAAAAGTACCCTTTCCCATCTGTAGGTTGTTAAAAAAAAACTATGCAAGATTTTGGACTGGGCTTGGGGTGGACAGCGCTAATCCCATGCATTTTTCAAGGGGCAACTTTATATGCCAGGCATTTTGTTTGCTACGGTGGATGTATTTGTGAGAACATAAACACAGCACCTGCCCTATTGGAGCTTATAATTTAAGTGAAAGAGATAATGAGTAGATACAAAATAAAAATATAATTACGAATTGTAATACAAACTACGAAAGAAAGGTACAGGTATTATAAGCATGTATAACAGGTACTTGACCACTTGATCATCCTGAGGCCTAGATGTCAGTTAGAAATGAAACTTGAGTTCTCAAACATTTAGATGGATATAAAGCTGCTCAATGTAACCTGACAGTAATAAAGTAGTTTGAATTCAAGTGCCTGTATTCTGTTTAGTATAAGGGCATGGCTGCCTTAGTTCTGTATTTTTGATGGATTTTTCGGGATTATTTTGCCCTGAGGATCTGACTATCTTTTCCATACTTGGGCACCCCATTACCTAACCACATGGTCACCCTGGCCTGGTTTACCTTTATGCCAGACAAGAGTCAGAACTCTATCCGCCAGGTCCTTTAAAAAAGCCCTGACAACTCCCTGGGTCATCCTGAGACTGC
>NW_011888789.1:14223673-14224396 GCF_000151845.1 Pteropus vampyrus
AAATTTTCTCTTCATAGCTGACTTTGTTCTATCTCAGAGAACATTGCTTGAGGCTCTGTTAAAATGTCCTTGCTATGAACCAACATTTACTGCTCTAAAGTGTTTATGTTTTGGCATAAGTCCTGCTAAGGCGACACAGAATAGAAGATAAAGGGTGTATGGACCCGAGATAAGAAGACTGGGTTCAGAAGCCAGACAAGCAGATTATTGAGCTGACCTTCAGTTCCAGCCTATTCGATTCTCCGTATGTTCGTGGGGCACCTATTACTGCTGAGCCCTGCAAAACACAGGTCTGAACTGCGCAGGTCCACTCATATACAGATTTTTTTTCAGTAAATATAGTTGGCCCTTTACGCAGTTTCACATCTGCAGATTCAACCAACAGTGGATAGAAAACAGTAGCTTTCACATTCCCAACAGCAGTTTCCCGGCGGCAGATTTCCAGCCGCCAATCAAAAGTACCCTTTTCCATCTGTAGGTTGTTAAAAAAAAACTATGCAAGATTTTGGACTGGGCTTGGGGTGGACAGCGCTAATCCCATGAATTTTTCAAGGGGCAACTTTATATGCCAGGCATTTTGTTTGCTACGGTGGATGTATTTGTGAGAACATAAACACAGCACCTGCCCCATTGGAGCTTATAATTTCAGTGAAAGAGATAATGAGTAGATACAAAATAAAAATATAATTACGAATTGTAATACAAACTACGAAAGAAAGGTAC